>NW_025534733.1:57500-159829 GCF_020615455.1 Coregonus clupeaformis
AACTTGATTGGAGTCCACCTCTGGGCAATTGAATTGATTGGACATGATTTAGAAAGGCACACACCTGTCTATATAAGGTCCCGCAGTTGACAACGCATGTCAAAGCAAAAACCAAGCCATGAGGTCGAAGGAATTGTCCGTAGAGCTCCAAGACAGGATTGTGTCGAGGCACAGATCTGGGGAAGGGTACCACAAAATGTCTGCAGCATTGAAGGTCCACAAGAACACAGTGGCCTCTATCATTCTTAAATGGAAGAAGTTTTGAACCACCAAGACTCTTCCTAGAGCTGGCAGCCCGGCCAAACTGAGCAATCGGGGGAGAAGGGCCTTGGTCAGGGAGGTGACCAAGAACCCTATGGTCACTCTGACAGAACTCCAGAGTTCCTCTGTGGAGATGGGAGAACCTTCCAGAAGGACAACCATCTCTGCAGCACTCCACCAATCAGGCCTTTATGGAGGAGTGGCCTCCTCAGTAAAAGGCACATGACAGCCCGCTTGGAGTTTGCCAAAAGGCACCTAAAGGACTCTCAGACCATGAGAAACAAGATTCTCTTGTCTGATGAAACCAAGATTGAACTCTTTGGCCTGAATGCCAAGAATCACATCTGGAGGAAACCTGGCACCATCCCTACGGTGAAGCATGGTGGTGGCAGCATCATGCGGTGGGGATGTTTTTCAGCGGCATGGACTGGGAGACTAGTCAGGATTGAGGGAAAGATGTATGGAGCGAAGTACAGAGAGATTCTTCATGAAAACCTGCTCCAGAGCACTCAGGACCTCAGACTGGGGCGAAAGTACACCTTCCAACAGGACAACGACCCTAAGCACACAGCCAAGAAAATGCAGACGTGGCTTCGGGACAAGTCTCTGAATGTCCTTGAGTGGCCCAGCCTGAGCCCGATCAAACTTCTCTGGAGAGACCTGAAAATAGCTGTGCAGTGATGCTCCCCATCCAACCTGACAGAGAATGAGGATCTGCAGAGAAGAATGGCAGAAACTCCCCAAATACAGGTGTGCCAAGCTTATAGCGTCATACCCAAGAAGACTCGGGGCTGTAATCGCTGCCAAAGATGCTTCAACAAAGTACTGAGTAAAGGGTCTGAATACTTATGTAAATGTCATATTTAAGTTTTCTATTTTTAATAAATCTGCAAAAATGTCTAAAAACCTTGTTTTTGCTTTGTTATTATGGGGTATTATTGTGTGTAGATTGATGAGGGGAAAAATACATCTAATCCATTTTAGAATAAGGCTTTAACGTAACAAAATGTGGAAAAAGTCAAGGGATCTGAATACTTTCCGAATGCACTGTATATATATTTTTGTAATCATATTTTTTGTAATGGCAGCAACTATTTAGCAGTGGTTGGGCACCGCTGCTAAATGAATATAGGGGAAACACTGCATACACAGACACACACATGCCAGCAGAACCCATCCGTCCCCACACACCACACGGCACCATGGGTGAACTAGTAGGAAATTGCAGAGAGATTAAGAGCTTCTTCCTTCACACTGGCAGCACGGTCTGATCTGATTGGCTACAGCTTGCATCGGCACAGTTTATCACAGCTTTCAGAAGGCCAATGGGCTGGGGCCAGAGACGGCTAAGTCACCAGCGGCCCCCTGGCGTTCAATCGTATCATACGGGGAGGGAGATGGCGACACATGTCAACAAAGCCACCAGCTCCCACCAACAGATTCTATCTATCTAAAACATTTAAAGAGGGGGAAGAGGTAGGGAAAGAGGGAAGGAGAAAAGGGAGGGAAGGGAGGGAGGGAGAGGGGAAAGCAAATGACTAGCGGGCATTTTGTTTTCCTCCCCTGCTGTTCTGTTGCTTGGTCCAGGAGGAGAGCAGTACCTAACAGGCATCACTCAGATTATCCAACTCTACAGGGACTGGGACTCACATGGTTTGTCAAAGCAGAAACAACACAGGAAATTTGGGCCAAGTCAAACATGCTTATCACTACACCCAGTAAGAGGGATTAGAGCTAGAGGAAAGGGGGATGCTTGGCTCCACTCCACTCGCTTATGAAAACAGCAAAAACACTGACTTGTAGTTTATGCAACTGTATAATGAGGCCTGTCATGTAGATATGCTGCAGTACTGGCTTGGCTGGGTTTGACATCCATAACAGCAAAATGGCCGATATGACAGTTATGAGTCCCATTACACTGAATAGGTGTTATGCAACAGCATTGTGACTGACTGAAAGAAACACCATCACAAAGAAACCTCATTTAGTGAAAACACTGGATCCTCTTTTAATTGTTTTATTTTATTTAACCAGGTAAGCCAGTTGAGAACAAGTTCTCATTTACAACTGTGACCTGGCCAAGATAAAGCAAAGCAGTGCGATAAAAACAACAACACAGAGTTACATATGGAATAAACAAAACGTACAGTCAATAACACAGTAGAAAATCTACATACAGTGTGTGCAAATGTAGTAAGTTATGGAGGTAAGGCAATAAATAGGCCATAGTGCAAATTCATTACAATTTAGTATTAACACTGGAGTGATAGATGTGCAGAAGATGATGTGCAAATAGAGATACTGGGGTGCAAATTAGCAAAATAAATCACAATGTAAATAACAATATGGGGATGAGGTAGTTGGGTGGGCTAATTACAGATGGCTGTGTACAGGTGCAGTGATCGGTAAGCTGCTCTGACAACTGATGCTTAAAGTTAGTGAGGGAGATAAGTGTCTCCAGCTTCAGAGATTTTTGCAGTTCGTTCCAGTCATTTGCAGCAGAGAACTGGAAGGAATGGCGGCCAAAGGAGGTGTTGGCTTTGGGGATGACCAGTGAGATATACCTGCTGGAACGCATACTACGGGTGGGTGTTGCTATGGTGACCAATGAGCTAAGATAAGGCGGGGATTTGCCTAGAAGTGATTTATAGATGACCTGGAGCCAGTGGGTTTGGTGACGAATATGTAGTGAGGGCCAGCCAACGAGAGCATACAGGTCACAGTGGTGGGTATTATATGGGGCTTTGGTGACAAAACGGATGTCACTGTGATAGACTACATCCAATTTGCTGAGTAGAGTGTTGGAAGCTATTTTGTAAATGACATCGCCAAAGTCAAGGATCGGTAGGATAGTCAGTTTTAGCAGCATGAGTGAAGGAGGCTTTGCTGCGAAATAAGAAGCTGATTCTAGATTTAACTTTGGATTGGAGATGCTTAATGCGAGTCTGGAAGGAGAGTTTACGGTTTAACCAGACACCTAGGTATTTATAGTTGTCCACATATTCTAAGTCAGACCCGCCAAGAGTAGTGATTCTAGTCGGGCGGGCGGGTGCAAGCAGCGTTCGCTTGAAGAGCATGCATTTAGTTTTACTAGCGTTTAAGAGCAGTTGGAGGCCATGGAAGGAGTGTTGTATGGCATTGAAGCTCGTTTGGAGGTTTGTTAACACAGTGTCCAATTAAGGGCCAGATGTATACAAAATGGTGTCGTCTGTGTAGAGGTGGATCTGAGAGTCACCAGCAGCAAGAGCGACATCATTGATATACACAGAGAATAGAGTCGGCCCGAGAATTGAACCCTGTGGCACCCCCATAGAGACTGCCAGAGGTCCAGACAACAGGCCCTCTGATTTCCCACATTGAACTCTATCTGAGAAGTAGTTGGTGAACCAGGCGAGGCAGTCATTTGATAAACCAAGGCTATTTAGTCTGCCAATAAGAATGCGGTGATTGACAGAGTCAAAAGCCTTGGCCAGGTTGATGAAGACGGCTGCACAGTACTGTCTTTTATCGATCGTGGTTATTATATCGTTTAGGACCTTGAGCGTGGCTGAGGTGCACCAATCACCAGCTCGGAAACCAGATTGCATAGCGGAGAAGGTACGGTGGGATTCGAAATGGTCGGTGATCTGTTTGTTAACTTGGCTTTCAAATACTTTCGAAAGGCAGGGCAGGATGGATATAGGTCTGTAACAGTTTGGATCTAGAGTGTCACCCCCTCTGAAGAGGGGGATGACCGCGGCAGCTTTCCAATCTCTGGGGATCTCAGACGATACGAAAGAGAGGTTCAACAGGCTAGTAATAGGGGTTGCGACAATTTCGTCGGCTAATTTTAGAAAGAAAGGGTCCAGATTGTCTAGCCCAGCTGATTTGTAGGGGTCCACATTTTGCAGCTCTTTCAGGACATCAGCTATCTGAATTTGGGTGAAGGAGAAGCGGGGGGGCATGGGCAAGTTGCAGCAGAGGGTGCAGAGCTGGTGGCCGGGGTAGGGGTAGCCAGATGGAAAGCATGGCCAGCAATAGCAAAATGCTTATTTAAATTTTTCAGTGGTGACAGTGTTTCCTAGCCTCAGTGCAGTGGGCAGCTGGGAGGAGGTGCTCTTATTCTCCATGGACTTTACAGTGTCCCAAAACTTTTTGGAGTTAGTGCTACAGGATGCAAATTTCTGTTTGAAAAAGCTAGCCTTTGCTTTCCTAACTGATGGTGTATATTGGTTCCTGACTTCCCTGAAAAGTTGCATATCGCGGGGGCTGTTCGATGCTAATGCAATACGCCACAGGATGTTTTTGTGCTGGTCAAGGGCAGTCAAGTCTGGGGTGAACCAGGGGCTATATCTGTTCTTAGTTCAGATTTTTTTGAATGAGGCATGCTTATTTAAGATGGAGAGGAAAGCACTTTTAAAGAACATCCAGGCATCCTCTACTGACGGAATGAGGTCAATATCCATCCAGGATATCCGGGCCAGGTCAATTAGAAAGGCCTGCTCGCTGAAGTGTTTTAGGGAGCGTTTGACAGTGATGAGGGGTGGTCGTTTGACCGCGGACCCATTACGGACGCAGGCAATGAGGCAGTGATCGCTGAGATCCTGGTTGAAGAGAACGGAGGTGTGTTTAGAGGGTAAATTAGTCAGGATGATATTTATGAGGGTGCCCATGTTTACAGATTTAGGGTTGTACCTGGTAGGTTCCTTGATAATTTGTGTGAGATTGAGGGCATCTAGTTTAGATTGTAGGATGGCCGGGGTGTTAAGCATATCCCAATTTAGGTCACCAAGCAGTACGAACTCTGAGGATAGATGGGGGGCAAGCAATTCACATATGGTGTCCAGGGCACAACTGGGGTCTGAGGGGGGTCTGTAGCAAGCGGCAACAGTGAGAGACTTATTTCTGGAAAGGTGGATTTTTAGAAGTAGGAGCTCAAACTGTTTGGGCACAGACCTGGATAGTGTGATAAAGCTCTGCAGGCTCTCTCTTTGGCAGTTCTATCTAGACTAAAAATGTAGTTCGGGATGGACATTTCTGGATTTTTGGTGGCCTTCGTAAGCCAGGATTCAGACACTGCTAGAACATCAGGGTTGGCAGAGTGTGCTAACGCAGTGAATAACTCAAACTTGGGGAGGAGGCTTCTGATGTTAACATGCAAGAAACCAAGGCTTTTATGTGTACAGAAGTCAACAAATGATAGCGCCTGGGGAGTAGGAGTGATCCTGGGGGCTACAGGGCCTGGGTTAACCTCTACATCACCAGAGGAACAGAGGAGGAATATAATAAGGATACGGCTAAAGGCTTTAAGAACTGGTCTTCTAGTGCGTTGGGTACAGAGAATAAAAAGGGGCACATTTCCGGGCGTTGTAGAATAGATTCAGGGCATTATGTACAGACAAGGATATGGAAGGATATGAGTACAGTGGAGGTACACCTAAGCATTGGGTAACAATGAAAGAGATTGAGCCGGTCTCCGCGTGTATGGGGGGTGGGACAAAGTAGCTATCTGAGGCAGGTTGAGCGGGACTGGGGGCTCTACAGTGAAATAGTACAATAAGAACTAACCCAAACAGCAATAGGCTAGGCATATTGACATGGGAGAGAGGCATAACGCAATCACAGATGTTTATTCGAGAGGGCTAAGACAACAACTGGTAATGGCGACGAAAGTTTGGACTGAGGCTAAACAGATAAACAGGATGGGGTACAGCATAAAGGAACAGTCCAGCAGGCATCAGCTGTGTAGCTGAGTGATCATAAGGTCCAGTGAACAGCAATAGGTAAGTCCGGGAGCAGTTCGTAGGCAGCTACAGCACAGGCGAGCAGGAGGCACGGCTGTTGATTGCGCGTGCTAGCGGGCCGGGGCTAGCAGATGGATCTTCGTGGTCATCGCAACGGGAAGCCTGTTGAAACCACTTCAGACATTTACGTCGGCAGACCAGTCGTGATGGATCGGCGGGGCTCCGTGTCGACACTAGGAGGTCCCGTCCGGTTGACAGAGAGGTAGATAGCCGGGAGATGGGCCTGGCTCAAGGCTAGCTCAAGGCTAACTGGTGCATCGGGACAGTGGTGATTAGCCAACAACAGCCATTCGGTTGCAGCTAGCTGGTGCTTCGGGACAAGGGTGATTAGCCAACAACAGCCATTCGGTTGCAGCTAGCTAGTTGCGATGATCCGGTGTTAAGGTCCAGTGGGGATGGAAATTAGGCAGGATTCAGCTTTTAGACATTAAGACTCCAGGCAAGCCTTACTTAACGTTCGCTGTCTGAATGACATTGAAATAGCTCATGACTTTATTTTGTTGTGTGATAAAAGGAAATGTATTTTTCAGTCAATTACATTGTTATGTCATTACGTGTACAGTATGTATCCCTGTTCTCCCACACTCAATAGGTAGCCTATTAATTGCTTCTGTCTTAGCTATTATTGAACAATTCGACACTCATTATAAAGTCAAACACACTACAATAGTGCATCCTATAGCATATCTCCATATGAACGCAATACTATTTTCTTTCAAAGTTTAATTAATGGTCATGATAGAGCCATAACCCTCTGTGGCCATTTTTTGTGACGAAGGCCTAGCTTATCGTAGCCCTTTCCTGCAGTCAAATGACCTAGTGGCCTACTGGATAGAATGTTAATATTTTTCATAATTAAGAAACATCATTTTTTTTTCAACACCGACTCCCGAGTGGCGCAGCGGCCTAAGGCACTGCATCGCAGTGCTAGAGGCGTCACAACAGACCCGGGTTCGATCCCAGGCTGTGTCGCAGCCGGCCGCGACCGGGAGATCCATGAGGCGGCGCACAATTGGCCCAGTGTCGTCCGGGTTAGGGGAGGGTTTGGACGGCCAGGATGTCCTTGTCTCATTGCGCTCTAGCGACTCCTTGTGGCGGTCCGGGCGCATGCACGCTGACTTCGGTTGCCAGTTGTACAATGTTTCCTCTGACACATTGGTGCGGCTGGCTTCCGGGTTAAGTGAGCATGTGTCAAGAAGCAGTGCGGCTTGGCAGGGTCGTGTTTCGGAGGACGCATTGCTCTCGAACTTCGCCTCTCCCGAGTCCGTACGGGAGCGATGGGACAAGACTGCAACTACCAATTGGATTTCACGAAATTGGGGAGAAAAAGGGGGTAAAAAGTACCAAAGAATATATAAACCCCGCCGAAGATCCAGTGTTTCTATGTCAAGCGGTTTTGTTATACACTGTGTGCACAATTATTAGGCAAGTTGTATGTTTGAGGATACATTTTATTATTGAACAACTACAGTGCTCTCGGTCAATCCAAAATGTTAATAAACCTCAAACCTGAATATTTAAGAAAGTAAAAGTGAGGTTTTGGCTTTCTTTGGAGAATATCTATGTGTGACCAATATAGCCACCCTTCTTTTCAATAACAGTCATAAGCCTTCCATCCATGGAGTCTGTTGACGATCAACTTTTTGTGCAGAAGCAACCACAGCCTCCCATACACTGGTCAGAGAGGTGTACTGTTTTCCTTCACCGTAAATCGACCGTTTAAGAAGGGACCAAAAGTTCTCAATAGGGTTTAGGTGAGGTGAGGTAGCGGGCCATGTCATTATTCTTTCATCTTTAAGGCCTTTACTGGCTAGCCACGCAGTGGAGTACTTCGATGCATGCGATGGAGCATTGTCCTGCATAAAAATCATGGTCTTCTTGAAAGATGCAGACTTTTTCCTGTACCACTGGGCCAAGAAATATCTGAAGACAGATTTTTCAAAGGTTTTATGGACTGATGAGGTGAGGGTGACTCTTGACGGACCAGATGGATGGGCCCATGGCTGGATCAGTAATGGGCACGGAGCTCCACTTCGACTCAGACGCCAGCAAGGTGGAGGTGGGGTACTGGTATGGGCTGGTATTATTAAAGATGAGCTAGTCTGACCTTTTCGGGTTGAAGATGGACTCAAACTCAACTCTCAAACCTACTGCCAGTTTTTAAAAGTGTCTTCTAGCAATTTCAAGACTGCTGCATCTCTCTGAAATACTTTTTTTTGCAATTTTTGACTTTTCAGAGTCAGTTAAATCTCTTTTTTGGCCCATTTTGCCTGAGGAAAAAAAACTGCCTAATAATTATACACACCTTGATATAGGGTGTTGATCTCCTTAGGCCACACCCTCCCTCATTACACAAATACACATCACCTGATATGCTTAAATCCAATAAGCATTCCAGTTTATACAGCTTGGAGTTGGGAAATATGCATAATAATTATGATATGGTCAAAATACTGACTTGCCTAATAATTGTGCACACAGTGTATTTCAGTCTTCTGTGATGTATATGGGATGCAACATCTAAATTGAATAAATGTAAACTATATCTGACATGGTACAGGTGCCTTTTTCTGTTGTTGCCCATAACCATGTGTGTGAGGTGTATACTTTTGTTTCAAAGTAGATTTGTTTATGACTACCAAGAAACACTGTGTGACCCTGATTTAGCCCACTGCAGTAAAAGGTTAACAAACCTAACCTAGGAGCCCTGACCTAGCAGGCAAAGACTGACCATTGCCCCTCACATAAAACACCTCACCATTCATGTTAATGAAGTGTCCATGGGCCTAAAGAAACATTGCCGGTAGAGCTACAGCCCCACTAAATAGGGTTCACATTTTTGGGTGGAAACCTGGGACTTTTGGGAAAGTTCTCCCAATTTTTCACCCCTAATTGCCAGGGCTGTAGCTCTCTGGGGTAGGACAGGTCTGCATAATGAATGGAGGGAGAATGCAGACTGCCAGTCTCATCTAACCCTCACTAAATGCTAGAGCAGCAGTTCTGTTGTCAAAAGGCCTGAGCGGGTGGCATTCTGTCTGAACAATGAGCCCTGAACATCGACAGCTTGCCTATCAAAGTGCTGAGAATACAAACAAAACAGGTAGCTAGCTGCCTACTGCAGGGGAAAGGGAAATGGTTTGGGCTGACTTAAAGGTGCCGTTTCTCCTCGCTAATGACTGATATAGTATGCACAGAAATAGAATTAACTGAATGGGAATGTTCGTTATAGTAATTATATTTCTGTGATTGTAGAATGTGATTGTGTGTTGTTACTGTGTACAGTACACTCAATGAAGCTAACAAGGAAATGGTATCATATTAAATCGCACTTTTAGTGACGGATCTAGAAATACAGATCATTTGCCGGAATGAACCGTTAAGTGTTACACCTGACAACCCTCTGGTAATTCAGGTGTAGAATAATAAAGATGTGATCTTCCACTGCACCATCCATCTTCATCTGTTATGTAAGATATTAAGCAGCGCTACAATACTGTGGTGGGTTGGACATGAAAAGCCCTCTGTCAGTGAGTGGTGTCCATCGTTCTACTGTATACCCTTCAGCTGAATACACTGGTTTGATGACATCTTTTAATCCCTTACAGGGCTTTGTCAACTGCTGTCAGTTCAGCAAACACTTGCTGTTTTTCTTTTTGCCTTTGTTTTGGCTTTTGGCTTCTATTTGTCCCCCGTGGACTGACAGACGGCAGCAACTTTGCAGCATCTTTTGATCCGGGTAGAAAGATAATAAAATATGTGTAATCCCTGGGTCTTGTCCCCTCCTCAGACTTCACAGTGAACCTCTCTGATCCTGTACTGCTAGGTTATGGCAGAGACAACAGAAAAGGACCATGCTCTCCGATTGCCCAGGGAGTTGAGTTTGGAGTGTAGGTTACTACAGAACCACACAATACTACCACTGACAATGACTTACGGGTCTAAATACTGTACGTTCTTTCAATACTGTAAGGCACTTGGGAGCACAGAGTGCAGAGTGTAGAGTTTACCTTTCTTTTTTCCCTAAAACATGAGCTCAAAAGGTTCTGCCTGCAGGTATGATGACAGGCCAGAGGTTGATTGATTCATTTATAGATTTTGACATTCATTGATGAAGATGCCTTGGACGGAAGTATTTCAAAGGAATGCAGAGAACACTGTACTTTATGTTCGTAACAATCAATATAATAAATATGTATACAATTTCATACAAATGTGTACAAATGCATAAAACCTCCTGTGTACCTGTCTGTTTATAGGTTATACGCACGCACGCACGCACACACACACACACACACACACACACACACACACACACACACACACAAGCTCCAACAGTACCAACAGAACAATGTCTCACCACCAAACCCTAGCTGGCTTTAATGATTTATCCTCCACTTAACAGTGTCTGCCAACAAAGTGGGACAGCTTTGTTTTTATCAAAGCCTGCCCATAAATCAACAATGCTGCTCATACAAACTCAGAGGGGTGGCTGCTATTCATTTTCTAAAACCGTATCAATATCACCGAAAAACAGCCCCCAGCCAAGGTCTTTTCAATTCGCTAACAGAGGAATTATCATGGCCAACAAAAGCAACAAAAAAAATCACTGTTCATTTGGATGACTTGGACTCCAGGGCGTATTTCTCTTCTGGATCTGTCTCTGTGCATCACTCAAGCAGCATAATAGACACACACACATGCACACACAAGAGCACGCATGTGCACACAGAAGCACACACACACACACTACCACTGCCCTTGTTGTTTCATTCAGTGAGCATGGCGTAGGGCCTTGAGACTGTTGTGCTGCTGCAGTCTGTAAATGGCCTCCTGGTTGCTAGCCTCGCTCCTGTTTCCTCGCTCTCATTTGCCGAGCCACGAGGACAGGCAGAGAGATGATTGGCCGACAGCCTTAATGGATTCAACGTCATGCCTGCCACGTTAGGAAGCTTGTGGCGTTGAAAAAATAAGACATCCACTGAGGATTCGAACAGATTGTATTTTGGCAGCTCTCTGACAGCATGTAGATTGTAGAATATATGATGTTTATCATCAGGCTAGCTACCTCTGTGAGTAGAAAACAGAGGAAGAAAGGAAAGGAAGGTAGGAAAGCGATAAGAAAAGAGAAGTGTGATAGTTTAACTAAGTGCAGTTCAGTACAATATGTTCTGGTGAATGTCCTCTACCTTTGTCTCAAATGGCACACTATTTCCTTGCTCAGTACTTTTGATCCGGAGCTACATAGGGCTGCACATAGTGCACACTTGCTAGGGAATAGGGTGCCATTTCAGGTTTTGCTGTGTGTCTGCCTGACTCAGGATGCCTCGGCTGACCTCTGAGGCGAATAGGGAAGAGGTGAAGTCAGACTCATTTGTTAATGCTGAACCTTCTGACTGGCTGCCCGCAATAATGATCAGTACCACAACCCCTGTGTGTGTGTGTGTGTGTGTGTGTGTGTGTGAGAGAGAGAGATAGAGATAGAGAGACAGACAGAGAGAGAGCGAGAGACAAAGAGAGAGAGAGAGAGAGAGAGAGAGAGAGAGAGAGAGAGAGAGAGAGAGAGAGAGAGAGAGAGGGAGACAGGGAGGGTCAGAAGTGATACAAAGCACAATAGCACTGTAAGTAAGAGCACTAAAATATCTGCGTGTGTGTGAGTGAGTGTGTGCCCCTCTCTCTCCCTCTCTCTCTGCTCCGCACCGTGCCCTTCAAATGGTAATGCCCAGGCTTGTCTCAGACTCACTCCACCCGCCCTGCTCTCTGCTCTCTCTGCATGCTAAATATTTCACGTCATTCTGTGCCCTTGCAAGGCATCTGTTGCGTTCGTTCCAGGGGAGTGCCTCTGATAGGCCAGCTACAACATCTGGCGCCAAGGCGCTCGGGTCGCTGGCGCACATGATGAGGTCACAGGGTTGTTGAATGTTGTGGAACATTTGGTCGTTAAAAAGGCTAAATCCGACACAGGGCTATAACTCTAACACCACAGCAGCTGATGATGTTGGTGGTGATGTTGGGGGTGGTGATGTTGGCAATGGTGATGTTGGCGGTGGTGATGTTGGCGGTGGTGGGGGTGATGGTGGTTGGTTGGTGGTGACGTGGGTAAGTATGAAGCTGCTCCAGCCCGTCTCTTGGTTTGTTATCTGGTGAGCCATGCCTACATACAGGGAAGTATGAATATGTTATCTGTGGATGGATGTGTGGCATTTTCCCTGGTTTGACACTCACACTCAATCCCTCTCACACCCCCTCTCTCCCTCTCTCCCTTCCACAGTTACACTGTACTCCCTCCTTCTCACAGTACCACCATCCATCTCTCCCTCTCACCCTCTATATACCGCTCCCCCTTTCCCTCCCTCCTTCTACCTCCATCCCTCCTTCTCTGTTGGCTGTTGGCAGGCAGTTTGGCGGTGGGGAACATTGACCTGATGCCCTGTTGCAGCAGGCACCGTTGGCAACACTCGGGCACAGCCTGGAGCGACCGCTCACACCCCTCCTTCCCACCTTCTCTCCCCCTCCTCCTCCTCCTTTCCTCCTCTCCCAGAAAAAAAAGACAGACGGATGGAGACAAGTTTATCTAGGTTGAAAACTCTAAAGTAAGTCAGAGCGACAGGAAGATGAGACTGGGGAGGTCCCGAGGCAGCTACCACTCACAGCACAGCTAGCTTACTCTCCCACTGTCTGACTCACTTCAGTCACTACCAAAATGTTGTTTTTTTCACTCAAGTTCTAATTACATGTGGTGCGCTTTAGTGCTTCAGAGCAATTAGATTGGCTGGCGTTTATAGGACAAGCAACGATGGTGCAGCTCCTAACACCATGCATATGTATGTCTCTCAAATGTGGTGGTGAACTCTGTCTGAACAAGAGGTCTTCACGATTCCAAAAAGTTGGAACCGGACCTGAACAGACCCGAGGACAATCAGACCCGACCCAAATGGACCCAATACTATTTATTAAATGGGGACCCGGACCTGAACGGACCCGAGAACAATCAGACCTGAACCCGAATGGACCCGAGGACAACTTGACCTAGACCCGATTGGACCTGAGTGACAAAAGAAGTATGTTTATCAGCCATGTTGCTCTTCTGGTTAACGAATAGGTCCTTAAATGTTGGCTAGGCCTTCTATAAGTTAGTTATTTTACACTAATAAGGTGAATGTATTTATCTGATAGGCAATGCAGAGACGTGGCCGGGTCCATTCGGGTCCACTCGGGTCTATTAGCTGTAGTTATATAGACCCGAGACCTGATGACAATCAAACAGGACCCGACGGGCCTCCCGAGTGGCGCAGCGGTCTAAGGCAGTGCATTAGACACAGGTTCGATCCCGTGACCGGGAGACCCATGACGCGGCGCACAATTGGCCCAGCGTCGTCCGGGTTAGGGGAGGGTTTGACCTGCCGGGATTTCCTTGTCCCATCGCGCTCTAGCGACTCCTTGTGGCGGGCCGGGCGCCTGCAAGCTGACTTTGGTCGCCAGCTGGACGGTGTTTCCTCCCAACACATTGGTGCGGCTGGCTTCCGGGTTAAGCAAGCAGTGTGGCAAGAAGCAGTGAGGCTTGGCAGGGTCGTGTTTCGGAGGACGCATGGCTCTTGACCTTCGACTCTCCCGAGTCCGTAGGGGAGTTGCAGCAATGGGACAAGACTGTAACTACCAATTGGATATCATGAAATTGGGGAGAAAAAGGGGTAAAAGTAAAAAATATATATATTTTAAAAAGTTTCAGACCCTGAACCTCATCGGGCCCGGGTCGGGTCTCGGGCATATCGGGTCCACCCGGACCCATGAAGACCTCTTGTCTGAACTATACCTCCCTATATTCCCTGTACTTCTGAACTCAACTCCCTTCTTATTTGAACAATTTGTACTTTTCCTCCATGTAAAATAAGTTTGGATCAGTTATGGCATTAAATGAGGTTAAGACGATCTGTTATTTAGACAAGGTCACTCTCCTAGGTCAGAGGTCAGGGAGTCAGGACCAGACTATGCCCTGCACTGTGCCACCCTACGTCTCTCTCTCTCTCCCTCCCTCCCTCCCTCTCCATATTCCTCTCACAGCACTGCTATGCTCTGATGGGACATCTGTTGTCTTCCTGAAAGCGAGGGAGGGAGCTGCGATAAATACACCCGGAAAATAAGGAACCGTCAGGAGAGGAAGGACGAACTGACCGGCTGGCTCCCTGGCTACCTGTTTGCAGCAGTTAAGATGTCCCCCTTATGTCTATCTGCACATTACTGTTTAGCTCAATATTGAGAGAGAGAGAGAGCGATAGAGAGAGAGAGAAAGAGAGAGTGACATACAGAGATAAAGAGAGCGAGAGAGAAAGAGAGAGCGAGAAAGAGAGAGCGAGAGAGAGAGCGCGAGAGAGAGAGAGCGAGAGAGAGAGAGCGAGAGAGAGAGAGAGAGAAAGAGAGAGAGAGAGAGAGAGCGCGAGAGAGAGCAGTGGGGAGGGATCCCAGGTACCTATCTAATTACACAACCCAGCTAGCAGTGAAGACACAAAGAGGAGATACACAGCAGCACACAGCCAGTGTTCTTCCTGCTAGCTTATTAACCACATCTCACCCTCTCTCCCTACCTTCCTTCCACCCTCTCTTCCTTCTTCCCTCTCTCCTCCCTCCATCCAGAGCCAGTTGTAAACACTGAACCACGAGGTCATTAACCTGCTAGACAGATTAGTTGCTTAGTTCCCAACCTACGTGCATGTTCCTAGGGTACGGTAATGGGAACGCTAATGCCACACACTCATGGCTGTTTAGTGTGAGGCCTGGCAGCACAGAGAGAGAGCACACTGACTGTCATGATGAGAAGGAGGATACAGTTGAGAACAGGAGAACAGGAGAACACAGCTCTGATGTTTCTACAGGGAGAAGGAGGGAGGGGCGAGGGGGGGAGAGAGAGGTGCGATGGAGAGAGAGAGATACTGTTAATTTTTTTTGTTTATTATGTATTTCACTTGCTTTGGCAATGTAAACATATGTTTCCCATGCCAATAAAGCCCTTTGAATTGAGAGAGAGAGAGAGAGAGAGAGAAATAGATAGAGATCCTGTGGCCTCTTTTCGTTGGCCTTGTTCTGCCGCAGACATCTCCCCCCTGCCAGCCTCAATCAGCCAGGCCCAGCTGGGTCCTGGAAGTGGGGAGGTGTGAGGAGCAGCATGGATGCAACACTGTCTGTCTATCGTCCGTCTGCAACACATGCAGAGGAAGTGGGTCCCCGCTGACCTTTCCCCCCCACCCCCAGAGGAAGTGGGTCCCCGATGACCTTTCCCCCCCACCCCCAGAGGAAGTGGGTCCCCGCTGACCTTTCCCCCCCACCCCCAGAGGAAGTGGGTCCCCGCTGACCTTTCCCCCCCACCCCCAGAGGAAGTGGGTCCCCGCTGACCTTTCCCCCCACCCCCAGAGGAAGTGGGTCCCCGCTGACCTTTCCCCCACCCCCAGAGGAAGTGGGTCCCCGCTGACCTTTCCCCCCCACCCCCAGAGGAAGTGGGTCCCCGCTGACCTTCCCCCCCCCCAGAGGAGCTTCCACATCAGTGCTCTGCCACCGTCAATTCATCAGCCAGTGTATCCCCCAAACTTCCTAAACAAACAAGTACACATACACATCCCACTCCACAAGGATACAGATACACAGACTTGTGCATCCATACTCCAGAACAGACAGACACTGACCAGTAGATCAATATCCTTTCCATAACACAGACACTGACCACTATATCAATATCCTTTCCATAACACAGACAACAGCATAAGCCTACAATCAAATGCAGTCTGATAGCCTCTCTCATAAAGCCTTACTTTTTAGTTGAGGCTTTTTTTACACTTTCATACTTTCTCTTTGCACACTTTTTTAAAAACTTTTTAACAGATCCCTCCTGTCTCCATGCGCGAAAACCTGGACAGAAAGAAAATAAGTTGTTTCTCCCCACGCATTGACATCATTAATTGCTTTTTAATTCAACCCCCAAATACAGATGTACAGTGGGGGAAAAAAGTATTTAGTCAGCCACCAATTGTGCAAGTTCTCCCACTTAAAAAGATGAGAGAGGCCTGTAATTTTCATCATAGGTACACGTCAACTATGACAGACAAAATGAGAAAAAAAAATCCAGAAAATCACATTGTAGGATTTTTAATGAATTTATTTGCAAATTATGGTGGAAAATAAGTATTTGGTCAATAACAAAAGTTTCTCAATACTTTGTTATATACCCTTTGTTGGCAATGACACAGGTCAAACTTTTTATGTAAGTCTTCACAAGGTTTTCACACACTGTTGCTGGTATTTTGGCCCATTCCTCCATGCAGATCTCCTCTAGAGCAGTGATGTTTTGGGGCTGTCGCTGGGCAACACAGACTTTCAACTCCCTCCAAAGATTTTCTATGGGGTTGAGATCTGGAGACTGGCTAGGCCACTCCAGGACCTTGAAATGCTTCTTATGAAGCCACTCCTTCGTTGCCCGGGCGGTTTGGGATCATTGTCATGCTGAAAGACCCAGCCACGTTTCATCTTCAATGCCCTTGCTGATGGAAGGAGGTTTTCACTCAAAATCTCACGATACATGGCCCCATTCATTCTTTCCTTTACACGGATCAGTCGTCCTGGTCCCTTTGCAGAAAAAACAGCCCCAAAGCATGATGTTTCCACCCCCATGCTTCACAGTAGGTATGGTGTTCTTTGGATGCAACTCAGCATTCTTTGTCCTCCAAACACGACGAGTTGAGTTTTTACCAAAAAGTTATATTTTGGTTTCATCTGACCATATGACATTCTCCCAATCCTCTTCTGGATCATCCAAATGCACTCTAGCAAACTTCAGACGGGCCTGGACATGTACTGGCTTAAGCAGGGGGACACGTCTCGCACTGCAGGATTTGAGTCCCTGGCGGCGTAGTGTGTTACTGATGGTAGGCTTTGTTACTTTGGTCCCAGCTCTCTGCAGGTCATTCACTAGGTCCCCCCGTGTGGTTCTGGGATTTTTGCTCACCGTTCTTGTGATCATTTTGACCCCACGGGGTGAGCTCTTGCGTGGAGCCCCAGATCGAGGGAGATTATCAGTGGTCTTGTATGTCTTCCATTTCCTAATAATTGCTCCCACAGTTGATTTCTTCAAACCAAGCTGCTTACCTATTGCAGATTCAGTCTTGCCAGCCTGGTGCAGGTCTACAATTTTGTTTCTGATGTCCTTTGACAGCTCTTTGGTCTTGGCCATAGTGGAGTTTAGAGTGTGACTGTTTGAGGTTGTGGACAGGTGTCTTTTATACTGATAACAAGTTCAAACAGGTGCCATTAATACAGGTAACGAGTGGAGGACAGAGGAGCCTCTTAAAGAAGAATTTACAGGTCTGTGAGAGCCTGAAATCTTGCTTGTTTGTAGGTGACCAAATACTTATTTTCCACCATCATTCGCAAATAAATTCATTAAAAATCCTACAATGTGATTTTCTGGATTTTTATTTCTCAATTTGTCTGTCATAGTTGACGTGTACCTATGATGAAAATTACAGGCCTCTCTTATCTTTTTAAGTGGGAGAACTTGCACAATTGGTGGCTGACTAAATACTTTTTTCCCCCACTGTATATCAGTTTCATAATTGCTTGCTGATCAGTTAATCCAAACAGTTAAATCTGTTTTGTTTACCTCATACCACTGTAAACAAAAACCCTTTGCACCATGGGAATATGCAGAGGAACACACGACAACGTTACCCAATTACCCCCATCACCAGTGTTCTGTTAAACAAACTGTATAGGGTAAACAATGCGTGCCCTTTAAAAAAATCAACAAAAACAGCATCAACAAGCACAACAACAGGTAACACTTGAATACCCTCTTTATAATGCATTATAAGCACCTTGTGTTCTTTTTCAATGGCAATCTGTATTGCTTCCTGCCACGCCTGTTAGATGGTAACAGGTAGACAGACTGTGCTGTGTAGCATATCTGTAGCCTTAATGCTGGACAGGTTAGACAAATCCGTCAACAGGACGTCTCAACATAAAGGGAGTCGAGGAGGGGAGGGAGGGACTGACTGAGCGTCAGACACAACAGAGCAGTGACAGACAGCTTGACAACAACACTGAGCTGCTGCTGCCTGGTGCATCCTGATCCTGCAATTTTTTTCCCTAAGTTATTTTTAGTTTCAATTACTTGTGCCAGGCACCCCGTAGAACATAATCTCTGCAAATCGTACCGCTGATGCCGCTCAATCTCCGTCTGAGCTGAGGAGAAGACTAAGTCCTTCAACCGCTGGCATAAAGCTGAAATGAGACATTCATTTTGCATTATACCATACTGAGCCAAATACCTCTCTACCCGATTTAAAGAGCTCTTCATAGGCTAATCTGTTGAAATAGCACTATGGTTCAGCTGAAAGGAGGTGTTGGCCAGAAATTGAGGTAGTACCCCTTTAGGTATACATTATTATTTATTTGTTACTAATTATTTTATCAAATATAGAATTTGGCCTTTACTACTATAGCCCATAGAAATGCATTGAATAACACATTCATAAATAGCAAAAAAGACAGGAATAAGGTTTTGAAGATGTCTGTCCTATATGTAGGAGAGCTACCTCGATACTTCCATTCGTTTGTATGGGTTACCGTCAGACGAGTCCCATGACACTTGTGGGGGACGTAGAACAAAACGGATAACACCATTGCGTTCGTGAGAGTCCCTCATTTCCATAGAGTGGTCATAATAGTTTGTAGGCAAAACTGTTCAGACGTTACAGACGTTGTTGTGAGAAGACCAATTTTCGGGTTGTCTCATGGTCTGAAAAACACTGCTGTAGCTCTGACTTCCACCACAGATGCGGAAGGCCGACATGTCTAGCTTAAACTGACAGATTTTGATGGGGATTTTTTTATTATGTTACTTAGATTGACGCACGAGTGTGTCAATAGACTCTTAAGGATTCATGTGTTCAAGGTCTTTCTCCATTGACCTTGCTTTGTCTTTTGTTTCCTAAACTGACTGCTAATTCAAATGAAAGGTCACATCTCTCTTCCATCATCTCCGTCAGATGCGGAGATGGAGGTTCAGAAAATAGGTTAGGTTTTTGATTGGTTTCAAAACATTTTTTATACATGAAGATGATTTGCAACTTTGAATAAGGAAATATGTAGTACAATGTGGCATGCAACTTGGTAAATTAATTTGAGGTGTAATCAGTTCTGGTGTCTATAAGTAAACAATTCCAGATAAAATGTGCAATGCTACAACAGTATTGCACTCCATGGCGCTGCATTTCATACTACCGAGGGAGAGCCCTGAATTGAATTATCCAGTTATCCCAAGCTTTACACCATGTGTTTTTCCACCGAGATCACATTTCAAAGGTCAGGGGAATCATTACTGACATTTGTCCAGGTTAGCATCAGTTCCTTTCATTACTGACATTTGTCCAGGTTAGCATCAGTTTCTTTCATTACTGACATGTGTCCAGGTTAGCATCAGTTCCTTTCATTACTGACATGTGTCCAGGTTAGCATCAGTTCCTTTCATTACTGACATGTGTCCAGGTTAGCATCAGTTCCTTTCATTACTGACATGTGTCCAGGTTAGCATCAGTTCCTTTCATTACTGACATGTGTCCAGGTTAGCATCAGTTCCTTTCTGCTCGCTGAGGCGTCCAAACCAAAACAAACTAAAACTTCCCAAAATGTCGTCATAATATATGCACAAACTGTTTCAACTGGGAAGCATACGGTAAGCTTTAGACAGCAACACGTGTTCTGAGGAGAGGAGCACGGACGCTTCACACCAGACATGTGCTCCCCTGCCTTCCCGTCTCTCCCAGGCCCCCTGCTAATCGCTACCGACAGAGAACAATACTGCTGCCACTTTCATGACCTTGACTGTGGTGACATTCACACCCACACCAACACACACACACAAACATGGATGCACGCACACACAAACATGGATGCACGCACGCACAAACATAAATGCACACACACATGGACACACACACTGCCGTAACACTGCTTATTGGATGATGTTCTACTGGCAAAACAAAGCCATAGAAACTCTCTTCTCTTCTTCGTGCTATCTTTATTTGCCATCACAGACACTCTCTCTGTGATGAGGACACAATCTCATCTATTACTGTACCAATTGAGATCAGATGGTGAGGTGGGCCGGTGGTAAAATGGCCTCCAGATGAGGATGAGAAGTGGAGACATCACAGCTAACACACTGTCAGGATGCTATCATCACACCAGTCTATGCATAATGCATTGTATATGGGAGCACTTTCCTCTGCGTTGTACAGTCCTGTATGTATGTGCACAGGGCTCTAAATTAAAAACAAATATTTACAGCACTTGTGCTCCCAACTAAAAAAAAATTAGGAGCACCACATAAAATGTAGGAGCATCAGAAAATAATTTGTAAATTGATTGAGATGCAACCTTTATTGGGCCTATATGAATTCTAGCTACTTTTGAAGCACATGTTGTGCCCTAGAAACAAACATGTAACCCTGTAAATACATTTGTTCATTATAAAAGCTTACATTGAAATTACAAAGTAATTTGTGGAATATTAGGTTTCTACATTGTGTAAAAAGCACTGTTTCCTATTGAGATGCATTACATTGAATACTGTACACTGTCTCTTTAAGAATGTCAGTTTGTGTGTGACCACATGCAAATCTATCATTCATTCATTCATTCATATGATCATTGATCTCCTGAAGAAGCTGTCCCTTTACCATTCTTTCTGTGCCCCCCAAATGTTTGGATATACTGGTAAAGTTACCAGGTTGTTAGCTAGCTAGCTAATGAGGTAACATGACTGAACAAGGTGTTAACGTCCACGACATGGTTTATGAATGTAAAACACGGCCCGCATATGCAACCATAATGGTCGCACTTTAGAGCCCTGTATGTACATCACAGACAGGCCTATATAAAACCATGCGGAGTGTAAACGGCAGACCTGGGGCAAATGCATAGTATTGCATGGCCAATAAAGTGCTAACAGGACATCCACATCCTTCATCCCTCCTTCATCCCTCCATTTGTCTCTCATTCCTCAGAGAGTTTCATCAGCCTGTAGTATTTGGGCCATGGTGAGGCCAAGCAGAGGGCCAAACTCCGTAATGCCAAATCCACTTTTTCTGATCAACTGGGATTAGAAAAACTAAACGGTGGTGAAGATTAGAAACATGTCCTGGAGTGATGTTCATTTCACAGATCTGTCCTTCCCTCTCTGTATATCTATCTCTTCCTGTCCCTTTTATCTCTCTGTACCCCCTCCCCCCATCTCTCCCTCTACCTCTCTACAGAGGCCTAGCTGTCTGTCTCTCTACAGTCCAAGGGGGCAAAGGTTCAGAAGATTGAGAAAGCTCTCCACAGACCTAGCTGGACCCAGACCACCACAGTAAGCTGTCATCATCCACAGACACACACATCACCGACAAGCCCCTGGAATCCAAACACACACATGGATTTACAGTACTGTACGTAAACAACCCCATGCTCTACTTCTTATGTAACCTGATTGTGATTGCATATGGTTGCAAAATTTCCAAAATTCCACAGTTTTCCTGATTGCTGGAATCAGGAGGGAATAAGCAGGGAATCTGGAAACCCCCAACCAGGATTTCTGGAAAACCTCTTGTGAAAGTTACTGAGATTTTCCAACCCTATTGCCATCATGGTCTTCAGAAGTCAAGACATTCAGGATGTTGAAAATGAGGGAGTACTATAAAATGGACAACATGGCTCTGTCTGTATGTAGGCTATGTACGTATCTCTGACGTAGAGCTATGTTTGAGTAATAAGACCCATTACTGTAGCCCAATTAACATCCAAACAGAGAGGGCAGGTTCAAAGGTCGTCACAGAGCTACGAAAAATGCTGTATAGCCTATATTAGGTGGCTATACCCATAACCTGTTTTGATGATTGTTTTCAAACACATCTACCTACAGTATAACACACCATTTGTTTTCCCACAATCCCTTTTAATCCACTAAAATCTCTCCATTCTGCACACACAGAAGCCATGTTGCCTGCTAAGAAGCAAAAGCCTTCTGCCATTTAGTTATAAAGATGCTGTTTTTCCCCCTCACATTGATTGAATGTAGCTTGCTCTCAAACTGTCCCACTGTCTGCTCAGTCTGACAGCAACAGACTCCTTTTGGAGAGGAGAAGAGAAGCAAATGTTAGTAAAACAAGCATGTGCTGCTTGTTGTAGCACTTAAGGAGTGTTCCCGATAAATCCTGTTCAAAGCTTCAGCTTTGGGAAGAGAACTTCCCAGAAAAGCTTTGGCATTAGTCCTGCTTTGATTTAGGTGATAAAGTGTTCTAACATAACAAATGGCCATTTACTCCACTAATACTGCGCTGTGTTGCCAGCCGCACAGTCTACCTGATTGGCTTGAACCTACAAAAGCCTCGATTAGGCACAAGGCAATGTTTTCTAAATTTCTGTTGCTTTAAATAAAACTCTTATTCACCCCTTTTAAAACACCCATTAAGGTAAAGCAACGGCTTTGCGAGTTTGAGAATCGAATTGAAAAGTGTGTGTACATACCTGCTAGCATGCAGTAGAGGTTCCATTGACTCAGAGGAAGGACAGAGCGATAATGGAATCGATCCCTCAAACTGCTTAAGTTAAGTGAAGGAAAATCACATCATGTGACCGCCCCTCCCCCTCATGTGCTAATTTATTTACCCAATATAACCCAGGGGCCAGTGATGCAGAGAGGCTTGAGCTGGACAAGCCGATTTGAGCCGTTTACTGCTGCCTGAGCCAGGACCAAGGGCTGGGGGGGAGAGAGGAAGGCTGAGGGCTGGGGATGGAGGGAGAGAGGGAGGCTGAGAGCTGGGGATGGAGGGAGAGAGAGAGACTGAGGGTTGGGGATGGAGGGAGAGAGAGAGGCTGAGGGCTGGGGATGGAGGGAGAGAGGGAGGCTGAGGGCTGGGGATGGAGGGAGAGAGGGAGGCTGAGGGTTGGGGATGGAGGGAGAGGGAGGCTGAGGGCTGGGGATGGAGGGAGAGAGGGAGGCTGAGGGCTGGGGATGGAGGGAGAGTGGGAGGCTGAGGGCTGGGGATAGAGGGAGAGAGAGAGGCTGAGGGCTGGGGATGGAGGGAGAGTGGGAGGCTGAGGTTTGGGGATGGAGGGAGAGAGAGGCTGAGGGCTGGCGATGGAGGGAGAGTGGGAGGCTGAGGGCTGGGGATGGAGGGAGAGAGGGAGGCTGAGGGCTGGGGATGGAGGGAGAGAGAGAGGGAGGATAGGGCTGGGGATGGAGGGAGAGAGAGCGGCTGAGCGCTGTGGATGGAGGGAGAGAGAGAGGCTGAGGGCTGGGGATGGAGGGAGAGAGGGAGGCTGAGGGCTGGGGTTGGAGGGGCAGAGGGAGGGTGAGGGCTGGGGATGGAAGGAGAGAGAGAGGAAGGCTGAGGGCTGGGGATGGAGGGAGAGTGGGAGGCTGAGGTTTGGGGATGGAGGGAGAGAGAGGCTGAGGGCTGGCGATGGAGGGAGAGTGGGAGGCTGAGGGCTGGGGATGGAGGGAGAGAGGGAGGCTGAGGGCTGGGGATGGAGGGAGAGAGAGAGGGAGGATAGGGCTGGGGATGGAGGGAGAGAGAGCGGCTGAGCGCTGTGGATGGAGGGAGAGAGAGAGGCTGAGGGCTGGGGATGGAGGGAGAGAGAGGGAGGCTGAGGGCTGGGGTTGGAGGGGCAGAGGGAGGGTGAGGGCTGGGGATGGAAGGAGAGAGAGAGGAAGGCTGAGGGCTGGGGATGGAGGGAGAGAGGGAGGCTGAGGGCTGGGGGGCGAGGGAATGAGAGAGAGGGAGCCTGAGGACTAGAGATGGAAGGAGAGAGAGAGAGAGGCTGAGGGATGGGGAGGGGTAAGGGCTGAGGATGGAGGAAGAGAGGGATGAGAGAGAGAGGGACGCAGAGGGCTGGGGGGGAGAGAGACAGGCCGAGGGCTGGGGATGGGTGAGAGATAGGGGGTGGGGATGGGTGAGAGATAAGGGGTGGGAATGGGTGGTGAGAGTAATAGAGGGAAGCAGAGGGAGAGAGGGAGGCTGAGGGCTGGGGGAGAGAGAGAGTGAGGGGGGGGTGTACATTGGCTCTGATGGAACAGAGAAGTAGAGGAGAGGGAGAGAGCTCCAGGCTGGGGCTCAGGGTGTGTGCAAAGTGTACTGTGCGGTCTCGGAATGTGTGAAGTGAACTGTGTGTATGTGTGTGCTCCTGGGGTGTGTGAACTGGTCCTGTTCCAGGTAGTAAAAGCATTAGGGCTCCTGGTGGCAGAGATGGGATGTGCCACAGCCGCCATCTGCTGATGAGTCACTCTTCCTGTGCCTTTCTCCCTGCTTCCACTGTGCACAGGGACGCGGGCCAGACACTAAAACATGTCTCTGTGTGTGTGTGTGTGTGTGAGAGAGAGAGAGTGAAATGAGAAAGAGAAGGAGATAGAGAGAAAGAGTGTGTGTGTGTGTGTGTTGATGCCTCTAATGCATTAGCACCCTCCCTGTGATTGGGACTCAGAACTATTAAGAGTAAAGCTGAGGGAGATTACACAGCGTATCTGGGTTCCATAAACAACATGGCTTTGACAGAGAGAGCAAGAGCGAGAGCGAAAGAGAGAGAGAGAGAGAGAGAGCGCGAGAGCGAGAGCGAGAGAAAGATAGAGAGCGAGAGCAAGATAGAGAGGATTTGAAGAGAGACTAACTATTTGCACATTGTTACAACACTGTATATATACATAATATGACATTTGAAATGTCTTTATTCTTTTGGAACTTCTGAGTGTAATGTTTACTGTTAATATGTATTGTTTATTTCACTTTTGTTTACTATCTACTTCACTACTGCCCTTAAATTGAATTGAAAGGACTTGGAGAGCGAAAGACAGAGGACGAAGAGAGAGAGAGAGAGAAAGAGAGGACTTGAAGAGAGAGAGAGCGAGAGAGAGAGAGAGTGAGCGAGGACTTGAAAAGAGAGAGAGAGAGAGAGAGAGAGAGAGAGAGAGAGAGAGAGAGAGAGAGAGAGAGAGGACTTAACAACTCATTTACATTAGGGAGGCTATGACCTCAGTCATCACTGACGAGTCATGTTACTGGAGGCTTACAGAGTGCAGCTCTTACTTTACATAGGCATGGAGTGGAACAGTTGTCCTACCTACTAGCTGAAAAAGGCAAGGAAAATGCAAAGTCATATAGGGCATATGTTAATTTCATTATTCAAAAAGAAGAAGGAAAAAATAAAAAGCGCTAGGCGATTCTGGCAGATATTGAAACGAGGGAGGAAGGCTGTGAAGATATCATCTAAAAGTCTAAACATGTTTTGACAAGTAGGCTACATATTACCATAAATGCATTCTGGGAGATAAAGTTTTGAGCACACGCTCAGAGTCCAGTCCAGTGTGTTGCTGTGATGGGTGAGCATCAGTTTAGGGAGGAGGTGCATCCGGAGAGGAGAGACACAAATGAAATGTGAAAAGTATGAGCTAGCAGGCTAGAGGACATGCCTCCCTCCACACAGTAATCTCCCCAGTCAGTACTTTGACTGTGCCAAGACTAATGCAGGCATGCATGTTGCCCCCAGATTGACGCACCAAACCAACGCTTCTGCCTCTCTGTGACAGCTCCCCACCTCCGGTCAACACTGACCCAAATCATCTCCTCTCCTTTTAATCTCCTCTCCTCTTCTCTTCTCTCGATCCTCACATCTACACATATTTTTTTTTTTAAACTAAGCACATTTATGATAATTAATTTCTGTACTCTGATAACTGATTTGAGAACAGAGATACTTTATTTGTAATTTCCCAAACCCAAGTGTGTGAACTATTGATCACATTCGCTCATTCAACAATATGGTTTGCATAATTCCTTTTGCCGTAGAGCTAATATGTTCAACTAAATTAAACGATCAAATATTAACTCTAATTCTGAGGTAAGACAGTTATTTAGAGTATAACGATCTGGGTTTTAACAGGAACAGGAAGTCCTATGGTACGACACAGACCTAGGATAGAGACCTTATTGCTATAAAACACAGAACCCTGGTAGAGAAAAATCCAGAGGCCTGAGAGTTGAGATCGGCTTTTATCTTCATGAAAAACGCTGCTGTCCTGAAATATTCCCATAAAACGCTGCCCGCCTGACTGGCACATCTGTATTCCATCCCATTTGAGGTGGGCGGTTCATAATGATATTTCTGGGCTCAGTGAAAAATGTCTGTGTTCTGGTAATGGCTCACTGATAAGGCTGTGGAATACAAATCTACCTGCATGGTGTTTACTGGGCTGTCTCTGCTCTGTCTGGTTCTGCAAAACAAACTGCCACATGTCTGACAGATCAAACACCTTGAGTAGGAAACAACTGATCATTGAGTGGAGGGATGTAGATGGGGGAGGAATGCATCACACAACAGCTGCGTCCTAAAAGTAGTGCACTAGAATGGGAATAGGGTGCCATTTGGGACACATAACATCTATCAACAATGGCCTTTCTGAATGGATACCATTACAGTATGTGAAGCATTGGATGAAATGTGATGCAACTGCATCGTCATATATGAAACAGTATAGTATGAAGTCTGACTGGTGCGACGTAGATATACTGTACACATTTCCTTTATTTAAATCAAATCTAATTTGATTTGCCACATGCGCCGAATACAGTGAAATGCTTACTTACAAGCCCTTAACCAACAAAGTCAGGGTAGCAATGATTAGCTGTTCAGGAGTCTTATGTCTTGGGGGTAGAAGCTGTTGAGAAGCGTTTTGGACCTAGACTTGGCCCTCTGGTACCGCTTGCCGTGCGGTAGCAGAGAGAACAGTCTATGACTAGGGTGGCTGGAGTCTTTGACAATTTTTAGGGCCTTCCTCTGACACCGCCTGTTATAGAGGTCCTGGATGGCAGGGACTTACCAACAGCATCCTAAAGTGATTCTCAATCACCTCTCCTTTGATCTCTCTTTCCTCTCTCCTCCTTACCTCTTCCCCCCTCCTCTCTGTGTGTGAGTGATGTATTGACAGGGCCTGTGGCCGCAGATCACTGGAGAAAGCAGCTTTTTAATTAGGAGTGCCGAGCCAGCAACACAGGGAGGGAGAGGTGCTGTGAGATCAAGGACAAGAGCAAAACGAAGGACAGAGAGAGAGAGAGAGAGAGACAGAGAGACAGAGAGAGAGAGCGAGAGAGAAATAACTCTTAGTGTTTTGTTTTAGAGAGGATGTATGCTATTAAAACCTGTAAATCAATCAATCAATCAATTTTATTTTATATAGCCCTTCGTACATCAGCTAATATCTCGAAGTGCTGTACAGAAACCCAGCCTAAAACCCCAAACAGCTAGTAATGCAGGTGTAGAAGCACGGTGGCTAGGAAAAACTCCCTAGAAAGGCCAAAACCTAGGAAGAAACCTAGAGAGGAACCAGGCTATGAGGGGTGGCCAGTCCTCTTCTGGCTGTGCCGGGTGGAGATTATAACAGAACCATACCAAGATGTTCAAAAATGTTCATAAGTGACAAGCATGGTCAAATAATAATCAGGAATAAATCTCAGTTGGCTTTTCATAGCCGATCATTAAGAGTTGAAAACAGCAGGTCTGGGACAGGTAGGGGTTCCATAACCGCAGGCAGAACAGTTGAAACTGGAATAGCAGCAAGGCCAGGCGGACTGGGGACAGCAAGGAGTCACCACGGCCGGTAGTCCCGACGTATGGTCCTAGGGCTCAGGTCTCTCAGTTGGCTTTTCATAGCCGATCATTAAAGAGTTGAAAACAGCAGGTCTGGGACAGGTAGGGGTTTCGTAACCGCAGGCAGAACAGTTGAAACTGGAATAGCAGCAAGGCCAGGCGGACTGGGGACAGCAAGGTGTCAGCATGCCCGGTAGTCCTGACGTATGGTCCTAGGGCTCAGGTTCTCAGAGAGAAGAGAGAACGAGAGAATTAGAGAGAGCATACTTAAATTCACACAGGACACTGGATAAGACAGGAGAAGTACTCCAGGTATAACCAACTAACCCCAGCCCCCGACACATAAACTACTGCAGCATAAATACTGGAGGCTGAGACAGGAGCGGTCCGGAGACACTGTGGCCCCATCCGAAGAAACCCCGGACAGGGCCAAACAGGAAGGATATAACCCCACCCACTCTGCCAAAGCACAGCCCCCGCACCACTAGAGGGATATCCTCAACCACCAACTTACAATCCTGAGACAAGGCCGAGTATAGCCCACAGAGGTCTCCACCACAGCACAAACCAAGGGGGGGCGCCAACCCAGACAGGAAGATCACGTCAGTAACTCAACCCACTCAAGTGACGCACCCCTCCTAGGGACGGCATGAAAGAGCACCAGCAAGCCAGTGACTCAGCCCCTGTAACAGGGTTAGAGGCAGAGAACCCCAGTGGAGAGAGGGGAACCGGCCCGGCAGAGACAGCAAGGGCTGTTCGTTGCTCCAGAGCCTTTCCGTTCACCTTCACACTCCTGGGCCAGACTACACTCAATCATATGACCTACTGAAGAGATAAGTCTTCAGTAAAGACTTAAAGGTTGAGACCGAGTCTGCGTCTCTCACATGGGTAGGCAGACTGTTCCATAAAAATGGAGATCTATAGGAGAAAGCCCTGCCTCCCGCTGTTTGCTTAGAAATTCTAGGGACAATTAGGAGGCCTGCGTCTTGTGACCGTAGCGTACGTATTGGTATGTACGGCAGGACCAACTCGGAAAGATAGGTAGGAGCAAGCCCATGTAACGCTTTATAGGTTAACAGTAAAACCTTGAAATCAGCCCTTGCCTTAACAGGAAGCCAGTGTAGGGAAGCTAGCACTGGAGTAATATGATCAAATTTCTTGGTTCTAGTCAGGATTCTAGCAGCCGTATTTAGCACTAACTGAAGTTTATTTAGTGCTTTATCCGGGTAGCCGGAAAGTAGAGCATTGCAGTAGTCTAACCTAGAAGTAACAAATGCATGGATTAATTTTTCTGCATCATTTTTGGACAGAAAATTTCTGATTTTTGCAATGTTACGTAGATGGAAAAAAGCTGTCCTTGAAACAGTCTTGATATGTTCGTCAAAAGAGAGATCAGGGTCAAGAGTAACGCCGAGGTCCTTCACAGTTTTATTTGAGACGACTTTACAACCATCAAGATGACTTGTCAGATTTAACAGAAGATCTCTTTGTTTCTTGGGACCTAGAACAAGCATCTCTGTTTTGTCCGAGTTTAAAAGTAGAAAGTTTTCAGCCATCCACTTCCTTATGTCTGAAACACAGGCTTCTAGCGAGGGCAATTTTGGGGCTTCACCATGTTTCATTGAAATGTACAGCTGTGTGTCATCCGCATAGCAGTGAAAGTTAACATTATGTTTTCGAATAACATCCCCAAGAGGTAAAATATATAGTGAAAACAATAGTGGTCCTAAAACGGAACCTTGAGGAACACCGAAATGTACAGTTGATTTGTCGGAGGACAGACCATTCACAGAGACAAACTGATATCTTTCCGACAGGTAAGATCTAAACCAGGCCAGAACTTGTCCGTGTAGACCAATTTGGGTTTCCAGTCTCTCCAAAAGAATGTGGTGATCGATGGTGTCAAAGGCAGCACTAAGGTCTAGTAGCACGAGGACAGATGCAGAGCCTCGGTCTGACGCCATTAAAAGGTCATTTACCACCTTCACAAGTGCAGTCTCAGTGCTATGATGGGGTCTAAAACCAGACTGAAGCATTTCGTATACATTGTTTGTCTTCAGAAAGGCAGTGAGTTGCTGCGCAACAGCTTTTTCTAAAATTTTTGAGAGGAATGGAAGATTCGATATAGGCCGATAGTTTTTTATATTTTCCGGGTCAAGGTTTGGCTTTTTCAAGAGAGGCTTTATTTTAAATGCACTTAAATGTGTCCATTCATTGTTAATCAGGGGTAAACATGGCACTTTACAGTGGATGCATTCTTTTTGAACCATCAAAAAGCAATTTTGGCACATTTAGTCACAATTCTCTCTCTCTATCTATAACATATGACATCTGGCCACAGAGCAATTCAGTAACAATCTGGCTCCAGTCATCATATAGCCCAGACATAAAAGACAGTATCATACATGTCCTCAGGCAACAACAGAGAGAATACCATTGATGTCTATGGGAGACACTGACTGAGATGATCGAGACAGGAAGACACACAGCCTAAGGAGCCTAGATAGAACAACCCCAAGTGTCCCCACACTCACAGACTTCCCCACACTGTCAACACCCATCGAACATCTAACATGGCTCCATCCACGCACGCACACAAACACAGTCTACATGGATCTCCTATCACTCACACCCTGTCGCAGCAGAGCAGTCATGTGATTTTCATGTCTTCACAGGCCTGTGAGTGTCTCTGTCTATCAGCAGGCATGCCACTGCCGTGAATCTTCGTTAGCACAAATCGCTGCTTAATTCACAGTTCATTAATTAGGAGAAGACATGCGGCTATGTCATAAACAGGTAATGCTCCGAAACACAGAAACAGGGTGAAACACACAAGACACTGTAAAATAAGGACAATATGGAAATATTGTTTGCATAGGCTATTCCACACATGTCCATGTCTATAAGAACACCTGCTAGGTGTGTAAAAGCAATAAGGAATATTTTGAATCTGTAGCAATATTTTCTACAGATATCATGCATAAAATGCATTGATTTCATGGTAGATTGTATGAGAACTAACATGAAGATGTGTGAGTTTTTTTAATACAACTTCCTGTTGTATTTGACATATTATTCTTGAGATACTGTATCGGTTTGTTGTAATATGAATAGTTCCATAGACCCTTCACCAATGAATTACCGTAATTTTGCCAATTCAAATCTATGTTAAAGACAAATTTAGCAAGAGTGTTCCTAATCTAACATACTTTCATTTGCCCAGAAATTCCAACAGAGGCTTGAATGAGCAGTACTAGCCTATATGACTAGCCACCGAAACATAACTAAGGGTAATATATTCTCCTCCTGCTTAATGTTTGGATTATTTATGCATGAGTGAATGTCCTGCTATATTAAATGACCTTTCATGATAATTGCAGCCCAGTGTTTCCTAGGGCTTTAAGCCTAAAGGTATATAGATGTTATGTAACAGGCTAACTATGCTGTATGTTAGTTTAAAATGCCAAACATTTGCATTTCTCCTTTAGATGGAAACAGCTTTTATGGAAAGAGAAGGATGCAGGAAGGCTTATTTACGCTCATATCTGTACTTAAAAAACAAACTCCACTGAACTGGCAGACTGAAATTCAGCCGCATCTATTTGAATAGATGATCATTGTAATTAGGCCTCTCTGGATGGATGCAATCAAGGCCCTTATATATTTCTGTCAATCAACTCCAACAGCATTTGGAGATGGTTTTCTGTCTTGGATCGTTATGTACAGTGGGGAAAAAAGTATTTAGTCAGCCACCAATTGTGCAAGTTCTCCCACTTAAAAAGATGAGAGAGGCCTGTAATTTTCATCATAGGTACACGTCAACTATGACAGACAAATTGAGATTTTATTTCTCCAGAAAATCACATTGTAGGATTTTTAATGAATTTATTTGCAAATTATGGTGGAAAATAAGTATTTGGTCACCTACAAACAAGCAAGATTTCAGGCTCTCACAGACCTGTAACTTCTTCTTTAAGAGGCTCCTCTGTCCTCCACTCGTTACCTGTATTAATGGCACCTGTTTGAACTTGTTATCAGTATAAAAGACACCTGTCCACAATCTCAAACAGTCACACTCCAAACTCCACTATGGCCAAGACCAAAGAGCTGTCAAAGGACACCAGAAACAAAATTGTAGACCTGCACCAGGCTGGGAAGACTGAATCTGCAATAGGTAAGCAGCTTGGTTTGAAGAAATCAACTGTGGGAGCAATTATTAGGAAATGGAAGACATACAAGACCACTGATAATCTCCCTCGATCTGGGGCTCCACGCAAGATCTCACCACGTGGGGTCAAAATGATCACAAGAACGGTGAGCGAAAATCCCAGAACCACACGGGGGGACCTAGTGAATGACCTGCAGAGAGCTGGGACCAAAGTAACAAAGCCTACCATCAGTAACACACTACGCCGCCAGGGACTCAAATCCTGCAGTGCCAGACGTGTCCCCCTGCTTAAGCCAGTACATGTCCAGGCCCGTCTGAAGTTTGCTAGAGTGCATTTGGATGATCCAGAAGAGGATTGGGAGAATGTCATATGGTCAGATGAAACCAAAATATAACTTTTTGGTAAAAACTCAACTCGTCGTGTTTGGAGGACAAAGAATGCTGAGTTGCATCCAAAGAACACCATACCTACTGTGAAGCATGGGGGTGGAAACATCATGCTTTGGGGCTGTTTTTCTGCAAAGGGACCAGGACGACTGATCCGTGTAAAGGAAAGAATGAATGGGGCCATGTATCGTGAGATTTTGAGTGAAAACCTCCTTCCTTCAGCAAGGGCATTGAAGATGAAACGTGGCTGGGTCTTTCAGCATGACAATGATCCCAAACACACCGCCCGGGCAATGGAGTGCCTTCGTAAGAAGCATTTCAAGGTCCTGGAGTGGCCTAGCCAGTCTCCAGATCTCAACCCCATAGAAAATCTTTGGAGAGAGTTGAAAGTCTGTGTTGCCCAGCGACAGCCCCAAAACATCACTGCTCTAGAGGAGATCTGCATGGAGGAATGGGCCAAAAAACCAGCAACAGTGTGTGAAAACCTTGTGAAGACTTACAGAAAACGTTTGACCTGTGTCATTGCCAACAAAGGGTATATAACAAAATATTGAGAAACTTTTGTTATTGACCAAATACTTATTTTCCACCATAATTTGCAAATAAATTCATAAAAAATCCTACAATGTGATTTTCTGGAAAAAAAAAATTCTCATTTTGTCTGTCATAGTTGAAGTGTACCTATGATGAAAATTACAGGCCTCTCTCATCTTTTTAAGTGGTAGAACTTGCACAATTGGTGGCTGACTAAATACTTTTTTTCCCCACTGTATAACGGTATTGGATCTATTTCAAAGACAACCATTCAGTTTCTACCATAGACTACAGATTTGCAGGTGTGCATCGTTAAATCTTTGCATTAAACAAATCAGGTTTCAAGAAAAACACATAATCAAACACAATTGTGATACTGTAGATTTCTGTAGCTATATTGAGGCCCATTAATAGATTGTGTGCTTCCACTGCCATTGCGTGACATGACATCCAACTAAGCGTGACCCTTAGAGAATGCTGATAAGCACAATGCTCCAGTGTGATGCTACAGGAGGAAAGACTCACAGACCCACAATGTCTAGAGGAATAGGTCTGAATCAGCACAGACTAACCATGGCAGATAGAAGAAAAGCCTTCTATTTACAGAGCATTCATTTCATATCTTCAAATATAGATGTCCTCTAAATTAACAGTCTCATCATCAAAACAACAACAACCTCAGGATGAAATATGAAATAAATTTACAAAAATGTCCAGTTTCACAACTTAAGGCACTGTCTCCATGTGAAAAAATACAAGCAATATTTTTCTTTCTTTTTTAAAACAGACAGACTGTAGAGACTTGAAATGGAGGAGGAGGAAGAGGAGGGGGGATGTTGGGTTTAATGGATAAAAATAAGCCTTCTTGCTCACAGGCAATTCTCTAAACCACATTATAGCGATGTGACATTAGATGGAGCCAGCTGTGCCTCTAGTTGTCACATGTCACCTTCGATCCAGCAGCACAGTAACGGCATCTCAAATGGCAGCCTGTTCCCTATATAGTCCACTACTTTTGACCAGGGCCCATAGAGCTCTGGTCAAAAGTAGTGTACTAAAGGGAATAGGGGGGTGCCATTTGGGACGCAGCCAGCAAGAGAGATGCTCCTCTGGTCTGGTCTAGTCTGGACAGAGAGGACCCTCTGCTGGCTTTAAAGCTACAATTTGGGATTTGTTTCTTAGCAAAACAGCAGCCCAGTCATATGTTTTACTATACAGCTGAGAGATTGGGCTAGGGATATGTAACCCCTCTCCAAGATTCAATGGGTAAATATCAAGAGTTGAACTGACCATTGAACAGATTCCCAGATCCCAGATTGTACCTTTAACATCTCTCACTGTGTGTCCCAGCCAACCGGGTTCACTGGTTTCACTGTAAGGCTTTCAGCTTTTGCTCTGTCTGCACTGAGCTGAGTGGAGCTGCTTGAGGTAAAAGAACAAATCATTTCTCATCAAGCCTTGTTAGAGCAACTGTCATCTAGAAAGCTTTCGACTGTGGGACATTATGCTACAATGTTGACGTCGACAGCAATCGGTCATCATGATTAGTGATCATTGATCAAACCTGTATTGATTCTTATAATGATCACTTCCTTTTCTTAGCCTCAGACCTCACTATGATTTATTATTCTGCTCAGCAAAGCTAGAATACATACTTCTATGGGGAATTAAATATATTAAAAACAAATAACAATACAAAACATACACCCCCTGATTAGAACCCTACACACATCTTTCTGCACACGTCCATCTGATGAGATTCTAATGCCAGTAGAAAACAACCATTTTGAAATGCACTAGAGAGACAACAGAACATGATTCATGTTTCTCTGGAACGCCGAACCTGTTGTTTTGGCTGTCTGATTACTCTGAATCCCCAGACAGCCTGCCTGCTCTGACCTCCCTCTATCTCCCACAATACAACATAACCACATTTAAACGCCTTTTATCTAACTCACAAACACACCGCACGCAAGCATGCACACACACACACAGGAAGGAAGGATACAATCTATAGATTATCAATTCCCTGCTTTTACCTGGATGAAAATAACTCATTACAGCTGGGTCTTACTTTCTTTGGGCATTTATTGAGGGTTAGTGATAGCAGGTATCGATAATTAGCTAGGCCTTCATGCCATAGAGCAGAGCCCACAATCTCACCCTCCGTTCGCCTGTCAAACGCTAAATGACATTAGCTAGGGGACGCTCCATTTGTGCAGACAATGACTCTGTAACGTATGTGCCTGCCTGCACCGGCTTCACAGCGATAATTTGTAAAGCTAGTGTTGCCACATAGACAATTTAATTCCTTGCTTAACTGGTGCTAGCCACTCCTTAATTGCTTTACATGCACTTTAAATGGGATTTATGTGTATATGTCTTGGAGGGGCCACTGTGGAGGAGGTATCAGAAGAAGGATAATTTGCATGGTAGGGCATTAAAGACGTCTCTTAGGGAGGGAGAGAGAAGGGGTAACGATTCCAGGGATACACCACAAGGACATCAAATATGGATGTCTCAATTTCCTGGAGGAGTGAGAGTGAATACTATATATGATGCTAGGCTGGCTGTGTTGGTGTGGCTCTAAAAGAGAGAGCAGTTAGAGAGAGGTAGTGGAGGTAGAGAGAGGTAGGGGAGGTAGTGGAGGTAGAGAGAGGTAGTGGAGGTAGAGAGAGGTAGAGAGGTAGGGGAGGTAGGGAGAGTTAGGGGAGGTAGTGGAGGTAGAGAGAGCTAGGGGAGGTAGTGGAGGTAGAGAGAGGTAGGGGAAGGTAGAGAGAGGTAGGGGAGGTAGTGGAGGTAGAGAGGTAGGGGAGGTAGAGAGAGGTAGGGGGAGGTAGAGAGAGGTAGGGGGAGGTAGTGGAGGTAGAGAGAGGTAGGGGGAGGTAGAGAGGGTTAGGGGGAGGTAGAGAGAGGCTAGGGGTGAGGTAGAGAGAATTATGGGTGAGGTAGAAAGAGTTAGGGGTGAGGGGGTAATTGCAGTGGCAGAGGCCAGGGCAGGGCAGGGCAGGTCCAGACAAGGCACCACATCTCAGTGAGCAGAGCAACTCTGAATCTACACTTCTACAGCACCACACAGCACCTCTGTGTAAATTCTTGTGATGACAGCCAATATGCCACATCACTTCCCCTTTCTAATTTAGAAGTTGGTGGAGGAGAACAACCAGTCAGCCTTGCAACAGTTAGTCAGCTCAGCTCAGATCCTAAACACTAGAAACAAACCACTACAATCAGAGCCACAGAGATCACAGTCCACAGACAGACTAGAGAGAGAGAAAAGATGCACCCAACCAAGCTGAACAGAGCTGTACTGCACTGGCCTGCTTATGCATCTACCCTAGTGGCTTGAACAATGCTGGAAAGGACATGTAAGATGTCAAAGGATGTGAAAAGAAAATATCCATGCTGGCACAGCACATTACAGTACAGTTCAGGTCAGAACCATAACCCGAGGAGTGCTTCAGTAGTCGATTCTGTCAACAACGTTTCTTGACCACAACAATCAATCAGATGCCATGTTTTCATCATCCTACTGTTCCATCACAACATCATGCCTCATTAGTTTGATCCAAATAGGTCAAGCCTTCCCTGCCTTACACAACCTATGTCTTTACTGCATGATGTGCAGTACACTGTTCACAACCTGAGATTGAGACAGTAAGGTATACTACTGTATGGGAGTTAAAGGAATACACATTGCATAATATTTGTCTATCCGATATGCATATCAGTACCTTCTCTCTCTATATATCCCCAAATCTCCCTGTCTGTCTGTCTGTCTCCCTGTCTGTCTGTCTCCCTGTCTCCCTGTCTCCCTGTCTGTCTGTCTGTCTGTCTGTGTCTCTCTCTGATGAGTCACCGCCCCAGCCCATAGGGAGGGCGCTGGGAACAGAATAGAATGGGGGAATATAGTTGTGATGTGAATTTAGTGGCAGTCAGTCAAGGAGGAGACCGATGGAAAATACCTGTTTATTTAAAGAAGATGTCAGACCAGTAGGCAGTTTGTCAAGAACCATTAACAGACGCTTCAATGGCATTTAGCTGATGCCAAGAGAGGGATACATCTCGATAGACGAGTGGTGTGTGTGTGTGTGTGTGTGTGCGTGTGCGTGTGCATGTGCATGTGTGTGGAATTACTAGAACAGGCAATTTCCCTCAGAAAATGGTAATTTGACAGTACACTCATTGGTAGGGCTGTAACAGTGCACATTTTTCATACCGAACCGTTCGGTACGGGGACCTCAGTTCGGTCCGCACTGTTAACCAGAATGAACACATAAAATAAAAAAATAAAAAAACACTAGGCCTATAAGCTATGCCTACACTGCATTGTATGTCATTGAGCTGAAAAACATTGTAGCTATTCCGTTAAAACAACTAACGATAGCCTATGCGCAGGTTGTAATCAAAATTCTAATCTTAACTGCGCTCCATCATCGTTTAAATCTCCAGTTTGGGAACATCACTCGGATCGGACCAACGGAACTGGTCTAGTTGTCCTCAGGTCCGTTAGGAACAAGTCTCTATATATTTTTATTTATTTATGCATATCGGGTCCAATGAGAAAGCCCCATGTCCATTTTGGAACGGGCCCAACTTTTTGGACCCGTGAAGACCTCTACTTTAGAGGCCCAACATAAAAATCCATGTCACAACAGACAATGCCAGGAACATTGTGAATACTGTAACAGAAACTAGACTTGGGCCACAAATAGGGTGCTTTTTAGTTTTGGGTCTTTTGCCAAATAAACAAAAAGTAACTCAGTACCTTAACCAAACCGAACCATAACCCCAAAACCTTAATAACCATGGATTTGGTGAACCGTTACACCCCTACTCATGGGCACACTCAATATGTCAGTACCTCAGCAAATCCATTTGTATAGGTACACTGACACTGCTTTTGCGCTCTTCCTTCAGTTCCACACGCTCTCCTCAGACAGTGACATTAACAGGAGTGAAATTAGCCTGTCTGTGGAAGGGATACGCCCCAAATGGCACCCTATGCCCTATGTAGTGTACTACTTTGACCAAAAGAAGTGCACTACATAGGGAATAGGGTGCCATTTGGAACTCAACCAAGGAGAACCCATCCAATCACTTCAGCTTTGCCAAGCCACTTCCTTCACTTTCTGCTAGTCTCCTGGGGGTGAGAACAGAGAGAGCTGCCAGCTCCGGGTAAGAGTCAGATTGTTGATGTATTGCGATGGAGTGCCGTCGCTACGCTAGCTAGCATACCTTAGCCTTCCACTAAACCCAACCGTCTCAGTGGATGAGATGAACTAACAGGCGCTGGCCTTCTGGCCAATACCGCACACCCTCACCCTCTCCTCATCCTCTACTCACCCGGGAAATGCTTCTATGATTTGAGCACTAACACATTTTTCAAACATACACGTTTCAAAGTAGTTCTTTGCTTAATTACTTTTGCAAATAAAAAATAACTGATCACTAAAAACACATACAAGTTTCAACCATGATACTTTGGAATATTTGTAATAGCCACTCTTCTTTTAAATTAAATTAACTAAGTACATATTCATACACAGTCAGGGATGTGAAGCTCATTTGGGCAATTGTGAAAATTATACACTGAGTATACAAAACATCAAGGACACCGGGAACTCAATACTAGGAAGGTGTTCTTAATGTTTTGTACACTCAGTTTACATACACTTTATATACAAAAGTATGTGGACACCACTTCAAATTAGCTGAAATCAGCTATTTCAGCCACACCGTTGCTGACAGGTGTATAAAATCAAGCACAGAGCCATGCAATCTCCATAGACAAATTGGCAGTAGAATGGCCTTACTGAAGAGTTCAGTGACTTTCAACATGGCACCGTCATAGGATGCCACCTTCCCAACAAGTCAGTTTTGCCCTGCTAGAGCTGCCCTGGTGAACTGTAGGTGCTGTTATTGTGAAATGGAAACATCTAGGAGCAACAACAGCTCAGCCGCGAAGTGGTAGGCCACACAAGCTCACAGAACGGGACTGCGGAGTGCTGAAGCGTGTAGCGCGTAAAAATCGTCTGTCCTCGGTTGCAACACTCTCTACCGAGTTCCAAACTGAATCTGGAAGCAACGAACTGTTCGTCGGGAGCTTCATAAAATGGGTTTTCATGGCCGAACAGCTGCACACAAGCCTAAGATCACCATGCACAATGCCAAGCGTCGGCTGGAGTGGTGTAAAGCTTGCCGCCATTGGACTGGAACAGTGGAAACACGTTCTCTGGAGTGATGAATCACGCTTCACCATCTGACAGTCCGACGAACTAATCTGGGTTTGGTGGATGCCAGGAAAACTCTACCTGCCCGAATGCATAGTGCCAACTGTAAAGTTTGGTGGAGGAATAATGGTCTGGGGCTGTTTTTCATGGTTCGGGCTAGGCCCCTTAGTTCCAGTGAAGGGAAATCTTAACGCTACAGCATACAATTACATTCTAGATGATTCTGTGCTTCAAACTTTGTGGCCACAGTTTGGGGAAGGCCCTTTCCTGTTTCAGCATGACAATGCCCCCGTGCACAAAGCGAGGTCCATACAGAAATGGTTTGTCGAGATCGGTGTGGAAGAACTTGACTCGCCTGCCCTGACCTCAACCCCATCGAACACCTCTGGGATGAATTGGAACGCCGACTGCGAGGCAGGCATAATCGCCCAACATCAGTGCCCACTAATGCTCTTGTGGCTGAATGGAAGCAAGTCCCCACAGCAATGTTCCAACATCTAGTGGAAAGCCTTCCCAGAAGAGTGGAGGCTGTTATAGCAGCAAAGGGGGGACCAACTCCATATTAATGCCCATGATTTTGGAATGAGATGTTCGACGAGCAGGCGTCCACATACTTTTGGTCATGTAGTGTATTTAGACATACATAGCCAAATCCACTAATTTGAAGGGGTGTCCACATGCTTTTCTATATATAGTGTATTTCACCCCCTGTCCCTGTTTTTGCCCATACAGTAATGTGACATAAACTGTATTGTTTACTGTCTCGAGACACCATGTAGAGGCTTTTCATCATTGTAAAATATTACCTTCAGAAAACCTTCACAATGCCATCTGGCTCATACATAAATCAAAACGACATGCACCAGAATGCGCCAGGTGTACCTATAGCTCCTAGATAGAGCTGCCTGGTGATTCTCTGTGTTTTATAGCCTTCTAGAAGGTTCTGAGAGTTCCATCTCCTCCCATAGATCACACAGATCAGTAAGGTCAGATCCCCAGTTAGAAAAACATCCACTTTGGGCAACGTGGTAAATGAAAAAATGTCAGATAAGGATGAGCTCAGCCAACATCAATCAAAAGCAGCAAGCGGAGAGCAGGGAGCAGCATTACATTTGATAATTTCCATTTAGTACTTTTTCCCACCATTGCAAAATGTCACAGCAGCCAGCAAATTGAAAAAGATAGCCAGCCATTCATGCGTTTCCCTTCCCACATTCGAATCGTATAACTGTTTGAAGACGCTTGTTTGGGCTCACAGTTTTCTAATCTTTATATAGTCCTTATATAAGATATTAAATGATTTGATCCTGGGGGATGAAAGTGAAAATGCAGACAAAGAGAGAGGGAGAGAGAAAGAGAGAGAGAGAAGGAGAGAGAGCGAGAGAAAGAGAGAGAGGGAGAGAGACGGAGAGAGAGAGAGGGAGAGCGAGAGAGAGACTTGCAGTAGCTATTGCAGATCTTTGAAGAGCCATATTTCGCCCCGGTATCCTTCACACTACCAATTACCAAGCTTAACAAACATCCTGCCACCCACCTCACCCGGAGGTGTTCTCTCTCTCCCTCTTTCTCTATTCTCTCTGCTCTCATGCTACTGATGTCACAATCTGTATCCCAGAAAACATACCATATTACTGTAACAAAGAGATAAAGAGAACATATGAAAGAGAAACATATCGCTCATAAAAAAATAGACAGTATGCATTACACTAAAAAGACCAAAGCTTTGAGAATTGGAATTCTAATTTGTTTCTGAAAGGTAATTTACTACAGTAGCTCATGTAATAGAAAAATATTTCTTTTCCTGTTTCTGACTGCAGCGTTTAGTTTGCCCTCTGGCCGGCATTGAGAGCTGCTGGTGTTTCATGTGAGTAATGAAATCACACATTCATTTGACTCTTCCTAGGTGTTCACCCCGGGACTCAGGGGCCCAGAGGGACCGGCTGCTCCGGTGCATTCACCCAACGAGGAGGGAGGATGAGAGGGGAGGAGGCGAGGGTATGGACAGGGTGGTACTAGCTGAAAGAACCATGGGTTGCCTGGCATCATGCCACAACAATATGCCAACATGCCCAAGGTGGTGGTGCTCAGGGCTTGGAGGGGGACATGGTTTTCCCTCAGTTTAACTAGGGCATGTTCACAATCAAACCCCTCAAGGGCCACTTCTTTCTTCCCCTGAGATGTGTGCAATTTAGTCGAAACGTGCTACCATTGTGATGCCACATCCTGTACAGCAGACGACTATGTTAAATAGTGTGAAAAGAAACGTAGCAGGCAAATGTGATCAAATGCAACTTAGGTTAGAATAGGTAGCGCAGAGCAAAGCTCTTTAAATAAATGAAGCCTGCTATATAACTTATGTAGCATAGCTCATTGACTTTTCAACAGCAGTCAATAAAGTAGAATGGAGCACTTTAAGTAGTAATGAACCATTGGTTTCTTCAAAGTGGAAGGCCAACAGTTCTGTAGGCAGTTTTTGGTATTCACTTCACTATATGTGTACCCTAGCTGCAAGCTAAGGCACTAATTCCATTGACATAAATAAATAAATACATTTTAGTCATTTAGCAGACGCTCTTATCCAGAGCGACTTACAGGAGCAATTAGGGTTAAGTGCCTTGCTCAAGGGCACAGACAGATTTTTCACCTAGTCGGCTCAGGGATTAGAACCAGCGACCTTTCGGTTACTGGCACAACGCTCTTAACCACTAAGCTACCTGCCGCCCACTGACATGCAATCAGCAAATTCATTACATATTTCATTTAATAGATTAACAGAAATTAAAAGCAGGGGGAAAAGCGGAGGCAAAATATTGTTACGGGAGATTAGAATTGATCAGTTAGAAGCCTGGGAGCGATGGAAAACAGGTCTGACAAATAGAATGGAACATTGAACAGAATAGTGCACTAGATAGTTCAGAACCATACCTCCAGCAGTGGCCAAGCTCCTCCTTTGAAGTCAGAAATGGAGACTGAAAAGTAATCCTGTAAAATACAGTTTTCTAAATACAGCTGCATACAAATTTCATCAGCTGGTGGCCATGGAAGGCATGCCCGCAAGGCTCAGTTACCCCAGCATGAGCTAGAGAGGAAACAGCGGTGTGACTCTCAAACCACTCTACATCCATCCCATGCATGACACCATACTTTCTCCTGGCCGCCTGAGAAAGTGTATGTGTATATTCAAGGGGAAAAAGTGGGCCCCTGAAGGCGAAACTCTTCAGGGCCCACTTTGCTATCTTCACAGACATGTAAGTAGATTAACACTAGTTTTAGTTCCATAGAAAAAACAGAAAGCAGAGTTTTAATTAAAGAGACTGAACTCCTTACTAGGAGCAGGCCAAGGCCTTAATGGCTACGATCAACAGTGTATAGGTATGAAAGAGAAGGCTATACCATATATGCTGCTCTCGTGCTTTATTCCTGCACCAACATTGTTGCCTTTTCTTAAAGCCTACAATCACCAGCAATCCACTGGATGTGGTCCGGTGACACCGGATGTTGTCACCTAACAATGGCCACGTAAGAATCAGCAAAGCAGCACAAACACATTTTCTCACAAGGCTACAGTGAACCCAGGTATCTATATAAGGCACCAGTGGTAGACAACATGTGAGACACAGCAAGGGCCAGTCAGTCCTTGTAGATAGTCTACAGCGGTAGATAGACAACATGCTAGACAACAATGTTCTATTAATAGCCTGACAGATCAATGGAACATTTGAGTCAGTCAACACCTGCTGCTACTGCTGTCCATCAATAAGCAGTAAGACCCACAATACATCACAGTACCTGATAGTACTTTTCCATTGCACTTTCAGAGGAATTGATCAGGGGTTTTAGCTGACAAAGATACACTGTATATCAGTAACAATGGCGAATGTGACCGTGACATAATGCACTTACCTGAATAGTTTGCTCTAGTTCATAATAATAATGGGGTAAAACAATATCGCAATATTATTTTTGTGCTAGTTGGCTGTACCTGCACCAAATGTCCAGCATTTTTCCTGCATAGCTTGTTCTCCATCTTCTTTTTAAATAGGGATCCAATTTGCTTTCAGCACTTTTATTTCCATGACTGATCAAAAGTCATTTTCTCATGGCTCTCTCTCGTCCCTCTGCAGCAGACATATGGTGAGCAATATGTTCGGAACATTGAATAAAATCACAGTATCGAATCGCAATACATTTAGAATCGTGAGAATCGCAATATATATCATATCGGTACCTAAGTATTGTGATAATATCTTATCGTGAGGTCCCTGGCAATTCCCAGCCCTAGTTCATATGGCATATTAGTTTACTGTTAGTCTACCCTTATATCCTAGTCTTGTGCACAGTGAGAAGGACAGACTGCAACCGCACATCCTCTTTGCCCTCCTCAGATTCTGAATTCTAAAATGGAATCTATAATAGCAACAGCCCTAGAGATGATGTGTCCCATGACAAACGATACTGTCACATAATAGCTCCCTTTCCTCTCTCAGAGTAAAACCCTTCCCTCTTCACTTTCCCTCAGAGTTAGCTGTCCTCAGGCAGTACTAGTGCTGCTGTCATTCCCCATGTTAGCTAACACTAGTCACTCCTTGTGAGCTGCTATGCTGTTGCCAGGCTCAGAGTCAGGCACCACAATTTCACGTCTTTCATGTAGAAACTACATAGACTTTGTTGCACAGATTCTCAAGGTCAGTGAGGACGCCTGAGCTCAGGGCTCAGGATCAGTAGGGGGTTTGCGTGCGTGTTTGTGAGTGTGTGTATGTGTGTGTGTGTGTTTGTGTGTCCATTCATGTGTGGGTGGGGTGGGGGGAGGTCAATGTTGTATCTGTTATTCTGTTTATTATATACCCTTTCTGATGGCATCCTTAACTAGAAGTTTTGATGATGTGACACATCTTAATTAGATGTTTTGATGATGTGACACATCAAGTAGGCTAATTTTCTTCATTGGCTGACGTATGTAGTCTGTAATGTCATGGCGAACAAAGTTGTCAAGGTCATACAGAACATGTTAAATCATGTTCATTATCAAGGAAAGAGAATAAAGGAATATATTACTTTGTGAGTCATTGTTGTGAATGATAGAGACAGAATCAGGTAAATCGATTCAGGAAGATGTTTTCCTCTATGCTGAATATCCATGGAACATCCCACTTGTGAAGTTGTCATTTATTCACACCTAGTGCCAGTCAGTCCACATTAAAGCATCAAACACATTTGAACAGACCCCTAGGCTCAGTCTGTGTCTGGGTCCATCCACAACTAATGAGTCCCACTCATATTGTTGTAGTAATTTCATTACAGCCCACACTGAAAGCAATTATAGCTCCAAGCTTGACAGCTTGACTCAGCATCACCAAGACCTCTCAACAAACAGACAGGAAATAGAGCATTACCAAGACCTCTCAACAAACAGAAAGGAACAGAGCATTACCAATACCTCTCAACAAACAGACAGCAAATAGAGCATTACCAATACCTCTCAACCAACAGACAGCAACAGAGCATTATCAAGACCTCTCAACAAACATATTACCAAGACCTCTCAACAAACAGACAGCAACAGAGCATTACCAAGACCTCTCAACAAACAGACAGCAAATAGAGCATTACCAAGACCTCTCAACAAACAGACAGAAAATAGAGCATTACCAAAACCTCTCAACAAACAGAAAGGAACAGAGCATTGCCAATACCTCTCAACAAACAGACAGAAAATAGAGCATTACCAATACCTCTCAACCAACAAACAGCAACAGAGCATTATCAAGACCTCTCAACAAACATATTACCAAGACCTCTCAACAAACAGACAGCAACAGAGCATTACCAAGACCTCTCAACAAACAGAGAGCAAATAGAGCATTACCAAGACCTCTCAACAAACAGACAGCAAATAGAGCATTACCAAGACCTCTCAACAAACAGACAGGAAATAGAGCATTACCAAGACCTCTCAACAAACAGAAAGGAACAGAGCATTAACAAGACCTCTCAACAAACAGACAGCAACAGAGCATTATCAAGACCTCTCAACAAACATATTACCAAGACCTCTCAACAAACAGACAGCAACAGAGCATTACCAATACCTCTCAACAAACAGACAGCAAATAGAGCATTACCAAGACCTCTCAACAAACAGAAAGGAACAGAGCATTACCAATACCTCTCAACAAACAGACAGAAAATAGAGCATTACCAATACCTCTCAACAAACAGACAGCAACAGAGCATTATCAAGACCTCTCAACAAACATATTACCAAGACCTCTCAACAAACAGACAGCAACAGAGCATTACCAAGACCTCTCAACAAACAGAAAGGAACAGAGCATTAACAAGACCTCTCAACAAACAGACAGCAACAGAGCATTATCAAGACCTCTCAACAAACATATTACCAAGACCTCTCAACAAACAGACAGCAAATAGAGCATTACCAAGACCTCTCAACAAACAGACAGCAAATGGAGCATTACCAAGACCTCTCAACAAACAGAAAGGAACAGAGCATTAACAAGACCTCTCAACAAACAGACAGCAACAGAGCATTATCAAGACCTCTCAACAAACATATTACCAAGACCTCTCAACAAACAGACAGCAACAGAGCAGTACCAAGACCTCTCAACAAACAGACAGCAAATAGAGCATTACCAAGACCTCTCAACAAACAGAAAGGAACAGAGCATTACCAATACCTCTCAACAAACAGACAGCAAATAGAGCATTAACAAGACCTCTCAACAAACAGACAGAAAATAGAGCATTACCAAAACCTCTCAACAAACAGAAAGGAACAGAGCATTACCAATACCTCTCAACAAACAGACAGCAACAGAGCATTATCAAGACCTCTCAACAAACATATTACCAAGACCTCTCAACAAACAGACAGCAACAGAGCATTATCAAGACCTCTCAACAAACATATTACCAAGACCTCTCAACAAACAGACAGCAAATAGAGCATTACCAAGACCTCTCAACAAACAGAAAGGAACAGAGCATTACCAATACCTCTCAACAAACAGACAGCAAATAGAGCATTAACAAGACCTCTCAACAAACAGACAGAAAATAGAGCATTACCAATACCTCTCAACAAACAGACAGCAAATAGAGCATTACCAAGACCTCTCAACAAACAGAAAGGAACAGAGCATTACCAATACCTCTCAACAAACAGACAGCAAATAGAGCATTAACAAGACCTCTCAACAAACAGACAGAAAATAGAGCATTACCAAGACCTCTCAACAAACAGAAAGGAACAGAGCATTAACAAGACCTCTCAACAAACAGACAGCAACAGAGCATTATCAAGACCTCTCAACAAACATATTACCAAGACCTCTCAACAAACAGACAGCAACAGAGCATTACCAAGACCTCTCAAACAGAAAGGAACAGAGCATTAACAAGACCTCTCAACAAACAGACAGCAACAGAGCATTATCAAGACCTCTCAACAAACATATTAACAAGACCTCTCAACAAACAGACAGAAAATAGAGCATTACCAAAACCTCTCACAAACAGACAGCAACAGAGCTGTCAACCAACAGGACATACAGGGCCAGCCTCCTCTTTCCAAAGGGTGTGTCCCAAATGGTACCTATATAGAGCACTACTTTTGACCAATGCTCTGGTCAAAAGTAGTGCACTATATAGGAAATAGGGTATCATTTGGGATGAATCTCATGACAGCAAACAGCCGTGAGGTACCAAACAGAGGCCACGAATGACCCAAAACTGGAACTAGACAACCTCTTCCAGCCCCAGGATGGATATAATGAGGATTTGGGGAGATTTGAGGTCGTATAGGAGCTGAGTTGTGTATTGTTGTGTCAATGCCGTCTCAGGACCATTTTGGGAACGGCAGCATGATGGCTGAATAATGAGCTGAGGAGTGAAGGTGGTACTGGGGTTGGGTCCACTCGACTCTCCTCACCGTCCGTTCGTCTCAGACTATTTTGGCATGTAAACACTGGCAAGCCTCATTAGAGGAGCATATCCCCAGACAGAATACAGATACAAATTACATCAACCTCAAAGAGAATTATAGGGACCTCTCTTTGTTCCCCCCTGTTCCAGATTTATAGCTATAGCTTCGTTAGCGGCGGCCTTTCGGGGCAAAGTTTTAATGAGTTGGATACAAAACCGTAATTCAGCTCTCCGCTTCATAAATGTTCCCTTGGAATGAAAGATTCAATTTAACGGTGCTCAAGTTACCTTTTAATGAGAATGTATAAACATGACCGATTAAGCTGTGACTGGATGCTGAGGCTCTGGGCCCATCTAGGCCCATCTATAACAGTAAAACAGTCTTTCTAGTATTGGAGGGAAGTTCTAGTAAATGTAATCAAAGACAGGCAGGGCTAATGTGTTTTCCCTAGGTAAAGGAAGGTTCTAGATTTATCATCCTCGCCTCTGTTCCAGACTTCATTCCAATAAAATGCAAGGTAGCCTAAAGCACTGTCAGACGTGAGACTGATTAAAGTTTAATGAAAGACTTTTAATCAAAGTCTCTGCGTATATGCAGATGGACGCTTCAGTGACTGTGTGTTTGTGTGTGTGTGTGTGTGTGTGTGAGGGGGCAAGGATGGAAAACCAATATAAAAAAAATCCACAGTTGCAGCTCAGGCTTTTAGACAGATAAACAGATTTCCACAGTCGTCTTTCGGCTCGTTCAGCAGTTTAGCAGAAGAAAAATGCTTTGTCTCATATTCAGCAAAATGGGAATGAGTTTGAGAATCTGTGAATTTTCAAGATGGGCTGCTATAAAATACTCATTTTCAGCACATCCATGTCATCTGTTCTGTTGATCCAGTCCCCCTGAAGACAGTGAGGTATCTTAGTTTTACCATACGTTACTCAACCTGCTGATTATTATATGCATTTCATATGCATGACTAGAATCACGACAACCTCTCTTCCCCTCGTGTGTTGGCATCATGTACAGTGGGCCAAAAAAGTATTTAGTCAGCCACCAATTGTGCAAGTTCTCCCACTTAAAAAGATGAGAGAGGCCTGTAATTTTCATCATAGGTACACATCAACTATGACAGACAAAATGAGATTTTTTTTCTCCAGAAAATCACATTGTAGGATTTTTAATGAATTTATTTGCAAATTGTGGTGGAAAATAAGTATTTGGTCAATAACAAAAGTTTCTCAATACTTTGTTATATACCCTTTGTTGGCAATGACACAGGTCAAACGTTTTCTGCAAGTCTTCACAAGGTTTTCACACACTATTGCTGGTATTTTGGCCCATTCCATGTTTTGGGGCTGTCGCTGGGCAACACGGACTTTCAACTCCCTCCAAAGATTTTCTATGGGGTTGAGATCTGGAGACTGGCTAGGCCACTCCAGGACCTTGAAATGCTTCTTATGAAGCCACTCCTTCGTTGCCCGGGCGGTGTGTTTGGGATCATTGTCATGCTGAAAGACCCAGCCACGTTTCATCTACAATGCCCTTGCTGATGGAAAGAGGTTTTCACTCAAAATCTCACAATACATGGCCCCATTCATTCTTTCCTTTACACGGATCAGTCGTCCTGGTCCCTTTGCAGAAAAACAGCCCCAAAGCATGATGTTTCCACCCCCATGCTTCACAGTAGGTATGGTGTTCTTTGGATGCAACTCAGCATTCTTTGTCCTCCAAACACGACGAGTTGAGTTTTTACCAAAAAGTTCTATTTTGGTTTCATCTGACCATATGACATTCTCCCAATCCTCTTCTGGATCATCCAAATGCACTCTAGCAAACTTCAGACGGGCCTGGACATGTACTGGCTTAAGCAGGGGGACACGTCTGGCACTGCAGGATTTGAGTCCCTGGCGGCGTAGTGTGTTACTGATGGTAGGCTTTGTTACTTTGGTCCCAGCTCTCTGCAGGTCATTCACTAGGTCCCCCCGTGTGGTTCTGGGATTTTTGCTCACCGTTCTTGTGATCATTTTGACCCCACGGGGTGAGATCTTGCGTGGAGCCCCAGATCGAGGGAGATTATCAGAGGTCTTGTATGTCTTCCATTTCCTAATAATTGCTCCCACAGTTGATTTCTTCAAACCAAGCTGCTTACCTATTGCAGATTCAGTCTTCCCAGCCTGGTGCAGGTCTACAATTTTGTTTCTGGTGTCCTTTGACAGCTCTTTGGTCTTGGCCATAGTGGAGTTTGGAGTGTGACTGTTTGAGGTTGTGGACATGTGTCTTTTATACTGATAACAAGTTCAAACAGGTGCCATTAATACAGGTAACGAGTGGAGGACAGAGGAGCCTCTTAAAGAAGAAGTTACAAGTCTGTGAGAGCCAGAAATCTTGCTTGTTTGTAGGTGACCAAATACTTATTTTCCACCATAATTTGCAAATAAATTCATAAAAAATCCTACAATGTGATTTTCTGGATTTTTTTCCCTCAATTTGTCTGTCATAGTTGACGTGTACATATGATGAAAATTACAGACCTCTCTCATCTTTTTAAGTGGGATAACTTGCACAATTGGTGGCTGACTAAATACTTTTTTTCCCCACTGTATAAATCATAATAAACAGTATTGCGTTTTAACTTTACCTCAGCGTTTGTCTCAGGGCGGGACAAAGAGGAACAAAACTCATCCATACGCCACTCACCCAAAACACACCACCACAAGAACAGAAACAACAATAACAAACAATACTATTCAAACATTTTAAAGTTTGTTTGTATGAAATAGGTTCAACGTGCTTAAAAAGCTTGACTTGATTTACGTTGCTAAAACAACGTATTGCCACAAATACAGTTAGGTTCCACCCGAGGCTGACTCATACTCATACACGTTCTGCTTTATGTAACAACAGGAAGCAGAAAAGGCCATTTTCATACATTAGGTAATTCAGGAAAAAGCTATTTGATGACCAACATTGGCTTCCAGCGGCAGGGCTGTTTGTTCTACATGTGACAGAGGCTGTTGGACATTAATGAAGTGGGCTTGTCAGCAAGCAGAGGAATGTGTTAGGTCTTGATGGGACCATTATATATATAGCAGGTATAAATATGAAGAGTATGCCCAGGCTTGATCGTAAAGAGGGGGAGAGAGAGTGTCACTTCTGACAGGTGTGTGCTTTTGCATGATATGACAGGGGGTGCTGAGGAGCGGTGGGGAATGGGACGATTCAGTCAAGGACAACTCATCCTCAAGGGATTCATCCACCTTGTGAATCATCTCACCTTCACTTGATTATATTATATTACATTATGTTCATATACTGTATTATCATCAGAGGTCGCAATGACGTTTTTATAAAAACGTCATAGAAAATCTTGTAATTCTTCTAATCTTCTATAAAGATTTTCAGGATGGTACCGCTCACATATTGTGATGAAAATGGGTATCATTTCGCCCCACCAGACCAAAACGGTTGGGAGCTTAACATTTCAGTTTATTTCAGTTAATAAGGTACTTACCTTAAAAGCCCTCTATTAACAAGTTGATGTTCTAGAAGCTTTCAACACAGTACAAAATCGTTTTCTCACCATGCATTTGATATGATGTGGGGATAATTTAGACAAAGCTCTCAGAAAACGTTTGAGGCAAAGAACTCCCATTGGTTTTATTTGAACACTGATGTTAGGCAAGGTGCCTTTGACCATTATTTAATATATTTTGTGAACTAGCTGTAACTTCCTGTTAGAACATGCATGGTTATGTGATTATTCAAGCTAGGGCACCAAGGCAGTTTGTTTTTATTCTGGGATGAGAGTGTTTGTATACTTCTGAAAATATGAGGGAGGAGTTCTAGTGTTGAATATTAATTATATTTCAGGATGTAATCCACAGGCAATTAATGACCTCTTTTGCAATACTAATGCCTGCAACATTCCTATAGGCTTCATTTTAGTATAAGATGATGTCTGATTGTGTGTGTGTGTGTCTCCATGTTTTATGGAAACAATAACATTATATTCCAAGAAGAATAACCAAATAGAACTCTGAATAAATTAAGCACCTTTAAACTGTCATTATTTGTGATTGACCTCATGTGTCACAAACAGAGGCAAAATAACATTTGTGTTAACCTTAACTCAAAAGTCACCTCTCTCTCTAAAGTCAAATTCAGCCCCAAAACATGAGCAAAAATGGAAAACAGCTGACATGAAATGTCAGTTTGTATCAGACAAAGCCATTTAAAAAAGCCCTGAGATTTGTGACAGTCCCCCTCCCAACAGCACAAAAATAGATCAAATCTGTGACGCCATTCTGACCTTTTGGTGCTGAACATCTTGGCGACGTCTTGATGCTGCTGTTGCTGCTGTTCAGAGGGTTGTTCTAGGGGTTGAGATGAGAGGGTGAGCCTTCAGACTGTAGACCTGAGAGGGTGAGCGAGAAGGAGTGCGAGAGAGAGAGAGAGAGAGAGAGAGAGAGAGAGAGAGAGAGAGAGGGGGAGAGAGAGAGAGAGAGAAATATAAAGAGACAGAGAGAGAGGGAGAGAGAGAGAGAGAGAGAGACAGAGAGAGATGACACAAACACACAGTGAGATTTTCAGCATGCCAGTGTCACCCAGGAGCTGTCAGGGTAGCATGGCCAAACACTCCCCACAAACAACCCCAATTACCTGCCTTCAAACTGATGGAGGAAGACTGACTACGCAGCTAGAGGGGCACAGCGCACAAAACACAGCTATGGTTTATAAAACAACATTGTTATACAGGAGGTGCAGTATACCATGCCAGCTGGTCCAGGCCAACTTCAACAGGTCACTCTGCATTTACTATGCCTCGTCTGAATGGGTAAATGAATGAGGAATACAAAGCGGTGAATACAGATATCCATACATACAGTTGAAGTCGGAAGTTTACATACAGTGAGGGAAAAAAGTATTTGATCCCCTGCTGATATTGTACGTTTGCCCACTGACAACGACATGAGTCTATCATTTTAATGGTATGTTTATTTGAACAGTGAGAGACAGAATAACAACAAAAAAATCCAGAAAAACACGTTATAAATTGATTTGCATTTTAATGAGGGAAATAAGTATTTGACCCCTCTGCAAAACATGACTTGGTGGCAAAACCCTTGTTGGCAATCACAGAGGTCAGATGTTTCTTGTAGTTGGCCACCAGGTTTGCACACATCTCAGGAGGGATTTTGTCCCAATCCTCTTTGCAGATCTTCTCCAAGTCATTAAGGTTTCGATGCTGACGTTTGGCAACTCAAACCTTCAGCTCCCTCCACAGATTTTCTATGGGATTAAGGTCTGGAGACTGGCTAGGCCACTCCAGGACCTTAATGTGCTTCTTCTTGAGCCACTCCTTTGTTGCCTTGGGCATTTGTTTTGGGTCATTGTCATGCTGGAATACCTATCCACGACCCATTTTCAATGTTCTGGCTGAGGGAAGGAGGTTCTTACCCAAGATTTGACTGTACATGGCCCCGTCCATCGTCCCTTTGATGCGGTGAAGTTATCCTTTCCCCTTAGCAGAAAAACACCCCCAAAGCATAATGTTTCCACCTCCATGTTTGACGGTGGGGATGGTATTCTTGGGGTCATAGGCAGCATTCCTCCTCCTCCAAACACGGCGAGTTGAGTTGATGCCAAAGAGCTCGATTTTGGTCTCATCTGACCACAACACTTTCACCCAGTTCTCCTCTGAATCATTCAGATGTTCATTGGCAAACTTCAGACGAGCCTGTATATGTGCTTTCTTGAGCAGGGGGACCTTGCGGGCGCTGCAGGATTTCAGTCCTTCACGGCGTAGTGTGTTACCAATTATTTTCTTGGTGACTATGGTCCCAGCTGCCTTGAGATCATTGACAAGATCCTCCCATGTAGTTCTGGGCTGATTCCTCACCGTTCTCATGATCATTGCAACTCCACGAGGTGAGATCTTGCATGGAGCCCCAGGCCGAGGGAGATTGACAGTTATTTTGTGTTTCTTCCATTTGCGAATAATCGCACCAACTGTTGTCACCTTCTCACCAAGCTGCTTGGCGATGGTCTTGTAGCCTATTCCAGTCTTGTGTAGGTCTACAATCTTGTCCCTGACATCCTTGGAGAGCTCTTTGGTCTTGGCCATGGTGGAGAGTTTGGAATCTGATTGATTGATTGCTTCTGTGGACAGGTGTCTTTTATACAGGCAACAAACTGAGATTAGGAACACTTCCTTTAAGAGTGTGCTCCTAATCTCAGCTCGTTACCTGTATAAAAGACACCTGGGAGCCAGAAATCTTTCTGATTAAGAGGGGGTCAAATACTTATTTCCCTCATTAAAATGAAAAATCAATTTATAAAATTTTTGACATAAGTTTTTCTGGATTTTTTTGTTATTATTCTGTCTCTCACTGTTCAAATAAACCTACCATTAAAATTATAGACTGATTATTTCTTTGTCAGTGGGCAAACGTACAAAATCAGCAGGGGATCTGTTTTAGGTCAGTTAGGATCACCACTTTATTTTAAGAATGTGAAATGTCAGAATAATAGTAGAGAGCTTTTATTTCTTTTATCACATTCCCAGGGATGTAGCTCAGTTGGTAGAGCATGGCGTTTGCAACGCCAGGGTTGTGGGTTCGATTCCCACGGGGTCCAGTATGATTTTTTTTAAAATAATGTATGCACTCACTAACTGTAAGTCGCTCTGGATAAGAGCGTCCGCTAAATGACTTAAATGTAAAAAAAATGTAAATGTAAGTTTACATACACTCAATTAGTATTTGGTAGCATTGCCTTTAAATTGTTTAACTTGGGTCAAATGTTTCGGGTAGCCTTCCACAAGCTTCCCACAATAAGTTGGGTGAATTTTGTCCCATTCCTCCTGACAGAACTGGTGTAACTGAGTCAGGTTTGTAAGCCTCCTTGCTCACACACGCTTTTTCAGTTCTTGCCACACATTTTCTATCGGATTGAGGTCAAGGATTTGTGATGGCCACTCCAATACCTTGACTTTGTTGTCCTTAAGCCATTTTGCCACAACTTTGGAAGTATGCTTGGGGTCATTGTCCATTTGGAAGACCCATTGGCGACCAAGCTTAAACTTCCTGACTGATGTCTTGAGATGTTGCTTCAATATAGCCACATAATCTTCCTTCCTCATGATGCCATCTATTTTGTGACGTGCACCAGTCCCTCCTGCAGCAAAGCACCCCCACAGCATGATGCTGCCACCCCCGTGCTTCACGGTTGGGATGGTGTTCTTCAGCTTGCAAGCATCCCCCTTTTTCCTCCAAACATAACGATGGTCATTATGGCCAAACAGTTATATTTTTGTTTCATCAGACCAGAGGACATTTCTCCAAAAAGTACGATCTTTGTCCCCATGTGCAGTTGAAAACCGTAGTCTGGCTTTTTATGGCGGTTTTGGAGCAGTGGCCTTTTCCTTGCTGAGCGGCCTTTCAGGTTATGTCGATATAGGACTCGTTTTACTGTGGATATAGATACTTTTGTACCTGTTTCCTCCAGCATCTTCACAAGTTCATTTGCTGTTGTTCTGGGATTGAGTTGCACTTCTCGCACCAAAGTACGTTAATCTCCAGGAGACAGAACGCGTCTTCTTCCTGAGCGGTATGACGGCTACGTGGTCCCATGGTGTTTATACTTATGTACTATTGTTTGTACAGATGAACGTGGTACCTTCAGGCATTTGGAAATTGCTCCCAAGGATGAACCAGACTTGTGGAGGTCTACAATGTTTTTTCTGAGGTCTTGGCTGATTTATTTTTATTTTCCCATGATGTCAAGCAAAGAGGCACTGAGTTTGAATGTAGGCCTTGAAATACATCCACAGGTACACCTCCAATTGACTCAAATTATGTTAATTAGCCTATCAGAAGCTTCTAAAGCCATGACATCATTTTCTGGAATTTTCCAAGCTGTTTAAAGGCACAGTCAACTTAGTGTATGTAAACTTCTGACCCACTTGAATTGTGATACAGTGAATTATAAAAGTTAAATAATCTTTCAGTTAACAATTGTTGGAAAATGTACTTGTGTCATGCACAAAGTAGATGTCCTAACCAACTTGTCAAAACTATAGCTTGTTAACAATAAATTTGTGGAGTGGTTGAAAAATGAGTTTTAATGACTCCAACCTAAGTGTATGTAAACTTCCGACTTCAACTGTATTCTGCTGCTCATATGTGTCCCCTCCAGTATAATGTCTGGGACTTTAGCCTCCTGCCCTGTCATGCTCTGTAAAGGTTACCACAGTGGAGGAGACGATTCAATAATTAATGCAGACAGATCCATGTGGGGCTCACTTCTCAACCTCTCGTCTGTCATGAGAAAAGTGGGGGAGGAGGAGAGAAGGAGGGAGAGGACTGAGGCTGCCTGGCTGAGTTGACTGACTGGGCCACTCAGCTCAGTTTAGCTCTAGGGTAAGGGGGTTGATTTGGAATTCAGCCCAAGTGAAACTGCCACTCTTCAGCACCAAAGGGTGACGTGAAACCTGTGTGGTTAGAGTAGCTTTACATTTATAGTCTGATGCAAAAAGAATGAACCCCTCACACACACGCACACTCATTCATACTCTACTCAATTGTGTACTGTAAAATATGCATTATGAATAAGAGCTTATGTAAATCGTTAAGAACCGATAGTTGTGTAAAGCAGGGTTTCCCAAACTCAGTCCTGCCCCCTCCTCCTCCCCCCGGGTGCACATTTTAGTTTTTGCCCTAGCACTACACAGCTGATTCAAATAACCAACTCCTCATCAAGCTTTGATTATTTGAATCAGCTGTGTAGTGCTAGGGCAAAAACCAAAATGTGCACCCACAGGGGGAGAGGGCCCAGGACTGAGTTTGGGAAATCCTGGTGTAAAGTACTATTACATAGGAGGCTTGGAATAAATTCAGCTCAGAGGATTAAGGATTATTCAGCTATTTCTGGGGCATTGTTAAAAGCCCCTGGCATTATCTCTGACAACAGAGCGATCAAACAACGAGGTTAAAGGTCACATCCATCAGGCATCAGAGGGATATTATCGGCTATTATTAGGTTATGACATGGTCACCGCATGTTGATGAGGATCATGAGGACTTAATTGTATTTGTTAGGAAATTCAAGTTGCATCATACAGCATCCAAAACTGGATCAGGAAGACCTGTTTGGTCGAAACACGAAATCTCTTAAAAATTGGGAAATTCTAATTGGATTTTATTTATGAAAATAATCCTGACAAAGATCATGTTAAATATTGGACCTGCTATATAGACGATTGCGTTATGATCTGGACGGGTTCCAAAATTAAATTAAACACATTTCTTACCTACATTAATTCTAGAGTACAATCAATTTCCTTCAATATGGAAAAGAACATTAACTCTATACATTTCTTAGATATACTTGTTACAAAGAAGGGACCTACAGATAAAAATACTATACTGCCAGCTGATAGTTATCACCCACTCCCCCTAAAAAGAGGTTTACCAGTAAGCCAACTTCATAGCCAGCGTCACATCTGTGACACAGAGGAAGAATATGACAGGAAATCAAACGCAACATGTAAAGTGTTGGTCCCATGTTTCATGAGCTGAAATAAAAGGTCCCAGAAATGTTTTATACTCACAAAAAGCATATTTCTCTCAAATTTTGTGCACACATTTGTTTACATCCCTGTTAGTGAGCATTTCTCCTTTGCCAAGATAATCCATCCACCTGACAAGTGTGGCATATCAAGAAGCTGATTAAACAGCATGATCATTACACAGGTGCACCTTGTGCTGGGGACAATAAAATGTGCAGTTATGTCACACAACAAAATGCCACAGATGTCTCAAGTTTTGAGGGAGCGTGCAATTGGCATGCTGACTGCAGGAATGTCCTCCAGAGCTGTTGCCAGATAATTGAATGTTAATTTCTCTACCATAAGCCGCCTCCAACATCTTTTCAGAGAATTTGGCAGTACGTCCAACCGGCCTCACAACCACAGACCACGTGTATGCCGTCAATGTCGGCGAGCAGTTTGCTGATGTCAACATTGTGAACAGAGTGCCCCATGTTGGCGGTGGGTTATGGTAAGGGCAGACATAAGCTACGGACAACGAACACAATTGCATTTTATTGATGGCAATTTGAATGCACAGAAATACCATTATGAGATCCTGAGGCCCATTGTGAGAACCATTTCTTTTAAGGTATCTTTGACCAACAGATGCATATCTGTAATCCCAGTAATGTGCAATCCATAGATTAGGGCCTAATAAATTGATTTCAATTGATTGATTTCCTCATATGAACTGTAATTCAGTAAATGCTTTGAAATTGTTGCATGCTGCGTTTATATTTTTGTTCAGTATACAGTGGGGAAAAAAAGTATTTAGTCAGCCACCAATTGTGCAAGTTCTCCCACTTAAAAAGATGAGCGAGGCCTGTAATTTTCATCATAGGTACACGTCAACTATGACAGACAAAATGAGAAAAAAAATCCAGAAAATCACATTGTAGGATTGTTAATGAATTTATTTGCAAATTATGGTGGAAAATAAGTATTTGGTCAATAACAAACGTTTCTCAATACTTTGTTATATACCCTTTGTTGGTAATGACACAGGTCAAACGTTTTCTGTAAGTCTTCACAAGGTTTTCACACACTGTTGCTGGTATTTTGGCCCATTCCTCCATGCAGATCTCCTCTAGAGCAGTGATGTTTTGGGTCTGTCGCTGGGCAACACAGACTTTCAACTCCCTCCAAAGATTGTCTATTGGGTTGAGATCTGGAGACTGGCTAGGCCACTCCAGGACCTTGAAATGCTTCTTACGAAGCCACTCTTTCGTTGCCCGGGCGGTGTGTTTGGGATCATTGTCATGCTGAAAGACCCAGCCACGTTTCATTTTCAATGCCCTTGCTGATGGAAGGAGGTTTTCACTCAAAATCTCACGATACATGGCCCCATTCATTCTTTCCTTTACACGGATCAGTCGTCCTGGTCCCTTTGCAGAAAAACAGCCCCAAAGCATGATGTTTCCACCCCCATGCTTCACAGTAGGTATGGTGTTCTTTGGATGCAACTCACCATTCTTTGTCCTCCAAACACGACGAGTTGAGTTTTTACCAAAAAGTTATATTTTGGTTTTATCTGACCATATGACATTCTCCCAATCATCTTCTGGATCATCCAAATGCACTCTAGCAAACTTCAGACGGGCCTGGACATGTACTGGCTTAAGCAGGGGGACACGTCTGGCACTGCAGGATTTGAGTCCCTGGCGGCGTAGTGTGTTACTGATGGTAGGCTTTGTTACTTTGGTCCCAGCTCTCTGCAGGTCATTCACTAGGTCCCCCCGTGTGGTTCTGGGATTTTTGCTCACCGTTCTTGTGATCATTTTGACCCCACGGGGTGAGATCTTGCGTGGAGCCCCAGATCGAGGGAGATTATCAGTGGTCTTGTATGTCTTCCATTTCCTAATAATTGCTCCCACAGTTGATTTCTTCAAACCAAGCTGCTTACCTATTGCAGATTCAGTCTTCCCAGCCTGGTGCAGGTCTACAATTTTGTTTCTGGTGTCCTTTGACAGCTCTTTGGTCTTGGCCATAGTGGAGTTTGGAGTGTGACTGTTTGAGGTTGTGGACAGGTGTCTTTTATACTGATAACAAGTTCAAACAGGTGCCATTAATACAGGTAACGAGTGGAGGACAGAGGAGCCTCTTAAAGAAGTTGTTACAGGTCTGTGAGAGCCAGAAATCTTACTTGTTTGTAGGTGACCAAATACTTAATTTTCCACCATAATTTGCAAATAAATTCATAAAAAATCCTACAATGTGATTATCTGGATTTTTTTTTCTCAATTTGTCTGTCATAGTTGACGTGTACCTATGATGAAAATTACAGGCCTCTCTCATCTTTTTAAGTGGGAGAACATGCACAATTGGTGGCTGACTAAATACTTTTTTCCCCACTGTATATACTTACTTTCAATGATAGCCATAACGGCATCAAGTCTACTTACAATAAACACTGGCACATACTATGATTAGACTCCTCTTTAAATTCTGCCTTCCAGAAAACACCTTTATTCACCTATAAATGATCAAGAAATATGTCAAACATATTGGTTAAATCAGATGTGGTCAGAGAGAGTAGAGGGGCATTCATAAAGGATGCTTCCCCTGTAGATAATGTACCTCTTGTAGCACCATAAGGAAATGTTCTAACTTAGTATGCCCTCAGACTACTAGGACCTATGAGATAAAGTAATGTATAACTTGCACTACTAAAGGAGTTATTTATATGTTGCAGTGTTCTTGCAATACAATTTATATAGGAAAGTACGCCTTGGAGAACATAAATCCATTATCTTTATAGAACAAAATCATTCTATTAAATGAGATGCGTTGCGATCGAAAAAGTACCTCCAACAACGCAGAGGAGGAGATTACAACAACAAATTACTCTAAAGAGAAGCCATGTAGATATATAAATTCTCCACACGGTGGTGAAATCTAATTCTTAGTTTAAACCGTGTGGAGAATTTATATATCCACGTGGCTTCTCTTTAGAGTAATTTGTTGTTGTAATCTCCTCCTCTGCGTTGTTGGAGGTACTCATAAACGATATGCAAAATCTGATATGGACAGTGTTCTTGTATAACAGTCTAAACACTGTCCATATCAGATTTTGCATATCGTTTATGAGTTGGCCTCACATATTTTCGAATGGCTGTGCCTGATGTCCTTTGTGGTGGGCTCTCTCATGAATTGATATAATGTATTCAAGTGAGCAGACACCTAAGGCAATTGATTCATGAATTGCCCTTCGTGCCCGCTCCCATACCCTAGAATTCTGTATTTCTCTGTAACTAACTTGTATACAGGTAGACCAGAAAAGCCACATCCCTGATTGGCAGGTGAGTGGCAAAACTGATTAGAAGCACCTGCTGATCATGGGTTGTTCTTTACAAATGCTTTTTTGAATTAAAATACAATTGTACCTACACACTATCCCTGATGCAGTAAAAAAAAAAAAAATACATTGAATAATGAAGTAAGCTTTATGCAACATCTTTTTGAGTGCGGACCCATTACACCTATTTGTTGGTCGAAACACGTTGCCTGCTGTATTATAATCTGATCTTCTCCTACTTATAAGTGTTTTATATAGATTTATATATATATATTTTTTTTTTTTGTGTGAACAGTTTATAAGAGTAATACCTGCTGCTTTTTGTCTTTTTTTGTATCTAACAGCATGTCATCTTAAATATACACGTAGACTGTTGTCACTAGTTCGACTAAATCTTATCTTGGCACAGAACAGGACTGTGACAGCCTATAGGGAGGAGGTCCGAGACCTGGCCGTGTGGTGCCAGGATAACAACCTCTCCCTCAACGTGATCAAGACAAGGGAGATGATTGTGGACTACAGGAAAAAAAAGAGGACCGAGCACGCCCCCATTCTCATCGACGGGGCTGTAGTGGAACAGGTGGACACCAACGAACTATCATGGTCCAAGACAGTCGTGAAGAGGGCACGACAAAGCCTATTCCCCCTAAGGAGACTGAAAAGATTTGGCATGGGTCCTCAGATCCTCAAAAACTTATACAGCTGCACCATCGAGAGCATCCTGACTGGTTGCATCACCGCCTGGTATGGCAACTGCTCGGCCTCCGATCGCAAGGCACTACAGAGGGTAGTGTGTATGGCCCAGTACATCACTGGGGCCAAGCTTCCTGCCATCCAGGACCTCTATACCAGGCGGTGTCAGAGGAAGGCCATCAAAATTGTCAAAGACTCGAGCCACCCTAGTCATAGACTGTTCTCTCTGCTACCGCACGGCAAGCGGTACCGGAGCGCCAAGTCTAGGTCCAAAAGGCTTCTCAATAGCTTCTACCCCCAAGCCATAAGACTCCTGAACAGCTAATCATTGCTACCCGGACCATTTGCACTGCCCCCCCACCCCCACCCCACTCTTTTACGCTTTTACGCTGCTGCTACTCTGTTTATTATTTATGCATAGTCACTTTAACTCTACCCACATGTACATATTACCTCAATTACCTCGAATACCTCAATTGACTCTGCACCGGTACCCCCCTGTATATAGCCTCCCTACTGTTATTTTATTTTACTGCTGCTCTTTAGTTATTTGCTTTTATTTTTTTTACTTAACACATTTCACTGTAATGTCTACACCTGTTGTAAATTTGATTGAGGTTGACATTTCGCATGTTCACATCAACAAGTGTTCTATTTTTATAAGAGTACATGAGTCACGTGAATAAGAATATACAGTACCTTCAGAAATTATTCACACACACTCATTTTTCCACATTTTGTTGTGTTACAGCCCGAATTGTGTGTCACTGATCTACACACAATACCCCATAATGTCAAAGTGGAATTTTGTTTGTAGACATTTTTAGAAACTTACTTGAAATGTCTTGAGTCAATAAGTATTGACAGAGTGAAAAGAAGGAAGTCTGTACAGAATAATATATTATTTTTAAAAATATATTCCAAAACATGCATCCTGTTTGCAACAAGGCACTTAAGTAATACTGCAAAAAATGTGGTAAAGAACGTTTTGTCCTGAATACAAAGTATTATGTTTAGAGCAAATCCAACACAACACATCACGGAGTACCACTCCTCATATTTTCATGCATGGTGGTGGCTGCATCACGTTATCGGTATGCTTGTCATCGACAAGGACTAGGGAGTTATTTAGGATAAAAATAAATGGAATACAACTATAAGCACAGGCAAAATCCTAGAGGAAAACCTGCTTCAGTCTGCTTTCCAACAGACACTGGGAGACTAATTTAATCTTTCAGCAGGACAAAAACCTAAAACACAAGGCCAAATGTACACTGGAGTTGCTTACCAAGACAACATTGTTTGTTCCTGAGTGTTCTAGTTACAGTTTTGACTTAAATCAGCTTGAAAATCTATGGCAAGACTTGAAATGGCTGTCTAGCACTGATCAACAATCAACTTGACAGAGCTTGAAGAATTTTAAAAAGAATAATGGACAAATATTGTACAATCCAACTGTGCAAAGCTCTTAGAGACTTACCCAGAAAGACTCACAGCTGTAATCGCCGCCAAAAGGTGCTTCTACAAAGTATTGACTCAGGGGTGTGAATACCTATGTAAATGATATTTCTGTATTTTATTTCAATAAATGTTTTCACTTCATCATTATGGGGTATTGTGTGTAGATAGGAAAAAATCTATTTAATCCATTTTGAATTGAGGCTGTAACACAACAAAATGTGGAATAAGTCAAGGGGTATGAATAGTTTCTGAAGGCACTGCATAATAAGAAGATATATAAATGCCGCAGAGAGAAATGTTGTCATTATACAACGTTTCATCTCACACTCAGCACCGTGCTGTAATCTGTGAGAGAATACAGTACACGGTACATAAAGAGAAAAGTGGGGCAATTTCAAAGAGTTGCACAATTTAGTTTTGACTCATCCTCCATTGGTCACAGTGTTGTAGTGCTTTAAAATGATTACCCAGAAAAGGCTTTACGGATGGACCGGAGCCATATCTCGGAAAAATATAAACAACCCTTCAGACTATCTCTCTGAAGGGCCAGGGGAAACAAAATCCTCCAACGATCTTAAAAAATGGTTTTAATACTATTTGGGATTAAAAACACGCACACATGTACAAAGGCAGACAGACAGACAGGCAGACACGCACAAAAACACAAACACATTTGTTGATCAGTTTCACAGCAGTTTACACCTTCTTCCTGACTTCAACCAGAGAAACAGAGAGGTAGGAGGTACAGTAACTAGAGGGATCTTGTCTGAGATAGGGGGTTTTCTTTCCCACATTCATTCATTAAGCCAGCTTTGTGTTTCAGTGTAACTGTCTCAGAGCGGACTGAGTATCCTGACAAACACAACTAGCAGACAGCCAGATAATGGGTTGAAGAGAATCCCTTAGCAGCAAGACCTGGGTTCAAATACTATTTGAAATCATTTTAAATACTTTAGCTGTGCTCGATTGATCTTGCCTGTTGCAATGGAACCAAAAGAAGTCCCACAAGTGCAAACCCCACCCACCTGACACTCTAGGCAGGCTAAAGCAAATACTATATTTCAAATACTATTTGAACCCAGGTGTGCTTAACAGCATGGGTAAACTGCACACAGGTAGACAGACAGGACAGCAGGTAATACTGCTGGTCGATAATACTGCTGGTTGGCACTTCTGTTGAAAGCTGCCTGGTGGACTGAAGGAGGACACCCAACAGCCCAGTACTTATTAAGAGCCGGTTATAGGATCTGTTATACTAAAGCCTGAAAGAGCAGTCAACATACTGGCTGATACTGTAATGACAGAGGCTTGGATACAGATATATCCTACTGTCTGCATTGTCACAACTGCAAGCTACAAACTCACAGGAATACAGTACCAACAAAGGAGACAAAATCATGTAAGTGTTGAGAATTATTTTATTTCAACAACATGATTCTATATGAACCCAACCATGATTTAAGGCCTGATCAAATATTTGTCACCCACACAGTGCTTTATGTGCATTGCTATCTAGTTGAATTGCTATCTCAATACCTTGGATTGAAACTGAAAAGTTCAGGATGAATTAATCCACTTAAAATTGTATTTACATAGCCTATATTAAAATGTCCTAAAACATACATACAGTATCTCACAAAAGTGAGTACACCCCTCACATTTTTGTAAATATCTGAGTATATATTTTCATGTGACAACACTGAAGAAATGACACTTTGCTACAATGTAAAGTAGTGAGTGTACAGCTTGTATAACAGTATAAATTTGCTGTCCCCTCAAAATAACACAACACACAAACCACTGGCAACAAAAGTGAGTACACCCCTAAGTGAAAATGTCCAAATTGGGGCCAAAGTGTCAATATTTTGTGTGGCCACCATCATTTTCCAGCACTGCCTTAACCCTCTTCGGCATGGAGTTCACCAGAGCTTCACAGGTTACCACTGGAGTCCTCTTCCACTCCTCCATGACGACATCATGGAGCTGGTGGATGTTAGAGACCTTGCACTCCTCCACCTTCCGTTTGAGGATGCCCCATAGATGCTCAATAGGGTTTAGGTCTGGAGACATGCTTGGCCAGTCCATCACCTTTACCCTCAGCTTCTTTAGCAAGGCAGTGGTCGTCTTGGAGGTGTGTTTGGGGTCGTTATCATGTTGGAATACTGCCCTGCGACCCAGTCTCCGAAAGGAGGGGATCATGCTCTGCTTCAGTATGTCACAGTACATGTTGGCATTCATGGATCCCTCAATGAACTGTAGCTCCCCAGTGCCGGCAGCACTCATGCAGCCCCAGACCATGACACTCCCACCACCATGCTTGACTGTAGGCAAGACACACTTGTCTTTGTACTCCTCACCTGGTTGCCGCCACACACGCTTGACACCATCTGAACCAAATAAGTTTCTTGGTCTCATCAGACCACAGGACATGGTTCCAGTAATCCATGTCCTTAGTCTGCTTGTCTTCAGCAAACTGTTTGCGGGCTTTCTTGTGCATCATCTTTAGAAGAGGCTTCCTTCTGGGACGACAGCCATGCAGACCAATTTGATGCAGTGTGCGGCGTATGGTCTGAGCACCCCTAACCCCTTCAACCTATGCAGCAATGCTGGCAGCACTCATACGTCTATTTCCAAAAGACAACCTCTGGATATGACGCTGAGCACGTGCACTCAACTTCTTTGGTCGACCATGGCGAGGCCTGTTCTGAGTGGAACCTGTCCTGTTAAACCGCTGTATGGTCTTGGCCACTGTGCTGCAGCTCAGTTTCAGGGTCTTGGCAATCTTCTTATAGCCCAGGCCATCTTTATGTAGAGCAACAATTATTTTTTTCAGATCCTCAGAGAGTTCTTTGCCATGAGGTGCCAAGTTGAACTTCCAGTGACCAGTATGAGGGAGTGTGAGAGCGATGACACCAAATTTAACACACCTGCTCCCCATTCACACCTGAGACCTTGTAACACTAACGAGTCACATGACACCGGGGAGGGAAAATGGCTAATTGGGCCCAACTTGGACATTTTCACTTAGGGGTGCACTCACTTTTGTTGCCAGCGGTTTAGACATTAATGGCTGTGTGTTGAGTTATTTTGAGGGGACAGCAAATTTACACTGTTATACAAGCTGTACACTCACTACTTTACATTGTAGCAAAGTGTCATTTCTTCAGTGTTGTCACATGAAAAGATACAGTGGGGGAAAAAAGTATTTAGTCAGCCACCAATTGTGCAAGTTCTCCCACTTAAAAAGATGAGAGAGGCCTGTAATTTTCATCATAGGTACATGTCAACTATGACAGACAAATTGAGATTTCTTTTTCCAGAAAATCACATTGTAGGATTTTTAATGAATTTATTTGCAAATTATGGTGGAAAATAAGTATTTGGTCACCTACAAACAAGCAAGATTTCTGGCTCTCACAGACCTGTAACTTCTTCTTTAAGAGGCTCCTCTGTCCTCCACTCGTTACCTGTATTAATGGCACCTGTTTGAACTTGTTATCAGTATAAAAGACACCTGTCCACAACCTCAAAACAGTCACACTCCAAACTCCACTATGGCCAAGACCAAAGAGCTGTCAAAGGACACCAGAAACAAAATTGTAGACCTGCACCAGGCTGGGAAGACTGAATCTGCAATAGGTAAGCAGCTTGGTTTGAAGAAATCAACTGTGGGAGCAATTATTAGGAAATGGAAGACATACAAGACCACTGATAATCTCCCTCGATCTGGGGCGCCACGCACCCGTGGGGTCAAAATGATCACCAGAACGGTGAGCAAAAATCCCAGAACCACACGGGGGGACCTAGTGAATGACCTGCAGAGAGCTGGGACCAAAGTAACAAAGCCTACCATCAGTAACACATGTCCAGGCCCGTCTGAAGTTTGCTAGAGTGCATTTGGATGATCCAGAAGAGGATTGGGAGAATGTCATATGGTCAGATGAAACCAAAATATAACTTTTTGGTAAAAACTCAACTCGTCGTGTTTGGAGGACAAAGAATGCTGAGTTGCATCCAAAGAACACCATACCTACTGTGAAGCATGGGGGTGGAAACATCATGCTTTGGGGCAGTTTTTCTGCAAAGGGACCAGGACGACTGATCCGTGTAAAGGAAATAATAAATGGGGCCATGTATCGTGAGATTTTGAGTGAAAACCTCCTTCCATCAGCAAGGGCATTGAAGATGAAACGTGGCTGGGTCTTTCAGCATGACAATGATCCCAAACACACCGCCCGGGCAACGAAGGAGTGGCTTCGTAAGAAACATTTCAAGGTCCTGGAGTGGCCTAGCCAGTCTCCAGATCTCAACCCCATAGAAAATCTTTGGAGGGAGTTGAAAGTTCGTGTTGCCCAGCGACAGCCCCAAAACATCACTGCTCTAGAGGAGATCTGCATGGAGGAATGGGCCAAAATACCAGCAACAGTGTGTGAAAACCTTGTGAAGACTTACAGAAAACGTTTGACCTGTGTCATTGCCAACAAAGGGTATATAACAAAGTATTGAGAAACTTTTGTTATTGACCAAATACTTATTTTCCACCATAATTTGCAAATAAATTCATAACAAATCCTACAATGTGATTTTCTGGATTTTTTTTCCCTCATTTTGTCTGTCATAGTTGACGTGTACCTATGATGAAAAGTACAGGCCTCTCTCATCTTTTTAAGTGGGAGAACTTGCACAATTGGTGGCTGACTAAATACTTTTTTTCCCCACTGTATACTCAAATATTTACAAAAATGTGAGGGGTGTACTCACTTTTGTGAGATACTGTGTGTTGGTCCCATGTCACAGTCTGTATGTGTTACTGCAGAAATCTTTCTTTCTCTCTCACTCTCAATTCAATTCCATTCAATTCAAAGGGCTTTATTGGCATGGGAAACATATGTTTACATTGCCAAAGCAAGTGAAATAGATACAAAAGTGAAATAAACAATATAAAATTAACAGTAAACATTACACTCACAAAAGTTCCAAAGGAAGAGAGACATTTGAAATGTCATATTATGGCTATATACAGTGTTGTAACGATGTGTAAATAGTACAGGTACAAAAGGGAAAATAAATAAAGAAATATGGGTTGGATTTGGTTTGGAATTCTTTGTGGGTCTGTGTAATCTGAGGAAAATATGTGTCTCTAATATGGTCATACATCTGGCAGGGGGTTGGGAAGTGGAGCTCAGTTTCCACCTCATTTTGTGGGCAGTGTTCTCTCTCTCTCTCTCTCTCTCTGAGAGAGAGGTCACATTAGCTTGGCAGGAAACACAAGGCGATTATGGAAATTCAGTAAATTACTGCAGACAGAGTAAACACCCTTTCCATCATTTTTGACTCCTATAGTTACATTTTCTTAATAGATGTACTGTAGATGTATGAAGGCCGTTATTTTCCCAGGGCATCTTGTTTCTCTTTCCTTATGTGTGTTTGTGAGACTGGAGCCAGGAGACAACCAACCAACCACTGTCTATCCAGGCAACGGGATAAAACATTTACATATTACAATATATTATATTTTTATCACACTACAGAGAGAAGAAGCAGACCAATACATCAAACTGTAGTAGCCTTAGAGTTTATCAATGTATCTGTTCTATTACTCCAATAATCTGAGATAAGGCCAATTCCACAGTAACACTGAGACTCTGATTTTTCACTTTCAAATGTATGTCAAACCAAAACCAATGATTGCAAAGTGAAACAAACCAAGCAACTCTATGCACAAGAACTCCTTTGAACAATATCCATTGAACATTTCACAAAAAAACATTTACTTGAAGAACAATGCAGATACAAAGTTTGGTAACAGAATGACAGATTTTAAAGTGAAAAATCAGACTCTCAGTGTCACTCTGTTACGGTGGAACTGTCCATAACATGTAAAATCAGACAGCTTTTTGTACAATATGATGTCGCTCATACTGGTTTAACCATTAGAAAATTGATGTTCCAGCTACTATTTGAAACATATATCCATGAGCCTGATAAAGAGCTGTACTGCCATATAATCTACTTCACATAACACATCTGTAACTGCTAGTATTCATTAGAAACACCAATGACACCTCATTTAGTAATCAGTCTAGGGCAGTGGTCACCAACCTTTTCTGAGTCAAGATCACTTTTGCAGTCAAAAAGCAAGCAGAGTTCTACCACTCTGATTAAAAAAAAAAAAACATGACATAAAAAAGTAAGCCTGTGCAACATTAAAGGTAGACTCAGTTAAATGACTTTGCCACGAGCAGCACCGCAGATACTCAGATGAGTAGAACAGTGTGTTCCCACTAATTACATTTTGGAACATTCGCGCATAGCCTACTGCCGTGTGCGCATGTGCTGTGCTTCTAATGTAAACAAATAATAGTTGCTCAACATTTTAAGATAAACGTTCTGATCTGTTGCATTAGCGTCATTGCTTTCAAAAATTGTTTTATGTACAGTAGTTGTAGGAATCTATCGTCCCAGAACTGTCCCAGAGTCTGTTTGAACTGTCCCAGGACGCCCTTAATTTCGAGCCCCGACTACATACCCAGAGAGAAAGCACATTGTTCGATCCTCGCTCCCTCTCTCTGAAACGGTTGGATGATTATTTCTCAGTTTCTCTCCCTTGCTGTGCTGTCTCTAGTAATGATTGGTAGGACTGGGGGTAGTCAGGATACAACAAACGAAGCAAACAAGAATTATGAGGGAGAAGTAAGTAGCTAGCTAGTGCTAGTTAATTCGTTTGTTTTTCTCACATCACTTGTCATGACTGCCTGCTGCAGTACTCTCTCAACACCCAATGACTGTGCTCAACACACACCCCTCCCCCTCCCTCCCTCTACTCACACACTCGCTCACTGACTCACTCAATCAATCACTCACTCAGCAACAGCCTGCCTCATTGCCTGATAGTCAGCAGTAGCAGGTCACAGTGAAATTCATATATTTATTTTTTAAGAGAAATGCCATGGCGGCCACGGTGCTATTTAAAAGTAGCCCAAAAACCCGCAACCAATACAGTTTCACCCACGACATAGTTTTCAAAGTAGCCCAATTTGGCTAGAAAACTGCGGACATGACAACCCTGGCACGGGTTCGCTTCACGCGTGGTAGCCAGGGGTCCAAAACAGTTGAGCCTTGCGCTTCAACACTCTTAGGGTCTACCTTTAACCTAATAAAAACAGTTATTTAGGAATGAGGTTTGTGCAGTAGGTCTTATACATTATCACAGCATATTGGCTATGCTTGGCCTGCCAATATTGTTATTCTCAGACCATATTATATAAAAAAACAATCAGTTGCGAGGCACAGCTGAGCATAAATTTAAATAATTTTACTGGAGGAAGGGAGAGCGCAGCAGCAGAGATCTGTATATAATGATGAGATGCTCATGTCTCTGCCCTAACAATGGGAGTCGTTGTCCCAAAGGCGGGAAGGCAGGCGACAAGCTTAGGTCCAAAATAAGCCCATTACAACGCATTGGGCTTATTTTGAACAGATTTTGGCGAGAGTGAAACCTCTGGCTTCGCCTCTTCCTCTCTGGCAGCAGAGGGTCTGCCTCTCACAGTCCCTGCTCTCTCCTTTCCTCCGGTGAGTGACCAGAGAGCGGTTACACCGTCCTCCACCTGATGACTAAACTTAAATCGCACCGCATCAATTCTGCCTAAAATCTAAAATATACATCTAAAATATACACGACAAGCTGCTAATAATAAAAACGCAGGGCTATCGATACACTTGGCTACTCGTTCATTGCAGCTGCAGTGCGAGTGGAAGTAGGGAGAAGAGCGTTTCATGTCCAGGACTAGGCTTCATCTGTGTCCAGGAAACCGCCCCTTAAAGAAAGATCAACAGCAAAAAAAAAGCAATAATTATTTTAAGACTGTGATAGCACTTCTCACTTTGACTACTTTTGCTATTTGTAACTTAGACTAAACAACCCCACAGACTGACAATATTTTGCATGTCAGCAGTCAAGATATTGGATCTTCAAGAAGCAAAGTGTATCTTATGATGTGGCAAGTGACACTTTGCTTCTTGAAAGTCTAATATCTTGAAAACTTCACTGCTGGCATGCAAAACATTATGGGACTGTATTAACAGTGGACTAATGAAAAAAAATACTAAAATATTGTTTTTGAGAGGATTATTTCTTTAAACACAGCAGGGTCAGACAGACACATGACCACTACAGTATATATATTACCAGTCCTTGGTGCTCTGATAACGACACGGTTGTTTTTAATTAATTATTCATCTCCTGTCTCTGACCTAGAGTAGGTCTGGATGGAACAGACACCAACAACACAGGCCTACTAGGAGGGCCTTCAAGTCATTTTTGCTATTTCAGTCTACTAGTTGTCTGTATCTATGGTTACTTTAAATACATGGTTTATACTCTCTTTCTATGTCTAATGTCAAATCACTGACTGATGTCCCTACAGGTTCACAGTTCAACAAATGTTTTCTTCTTTTTAAAACATTTTATACAAATTATTCCAACTGTCTATCGATGCTGTGGAACGTTCTGCTGTACAGTATGTAGATTCAGAGTTCAGATCTCTGGTAGGGACAAAGCCAATCATTGGAGTAAGATCTCTGGTAGGGACAAAGACAATCATTGGAGTTCAGATCTCTAGACACAGTCAATCATTGGAGTTCAGATCTCTAGACACAGTCAATCATTGGAGTTCAGATCTCTAGACACAGTCAATCATTGGAGTTCAGATCTCTAGACACAGTCAATCATTGGAGTTCAGATGTTTGGCTAGGGACACAGCCAATCATTGGAGTTCAGATCTGTAACTAGGGACACAACCTCAGCTGTAGACATAGAGCTGCAGTAGCTCATGGCAAGGTGGTAGGACACTGTCATTGTGAGTTCGAGACATCAACTCAGCACAGGCTGACTCATAATCCAAAATGATATTAAACTGACAGGGACAAACGCCCTTGGGGCCTCCTTCCATCAAATTAATTGTTTGATTTGTTCCAAAAGCATGATTCAATTGGTTAGTGAAGCCATAGAAAGCAGAACTGAAGGCTCTGAGGACGGTTCATTTTGGTTAAGTGCTGGGCGATTCATGACAACACCGTTGACAGCCAGCATTACAACATCAACCCATGTTTCTGTACGTAACACCAGCCTGTGATTTATCATGTCAGCTATCTGTCATATTAATTATCAGGTTCACCAAGAGTCTACACAATGTATAGTTAATTATGTGCGCCCTTAAAAGGTAGATTACTTTGCATGCACCAAGTAAAGACATAGTGGGTCAATATCCGCAACAACTAAGAGCGTTGAAGTGCGAGGCTAAACTTCTCAGCTGTTTTGGTCCCATAGGGTGCCATTATAGCCTACATAGGCTGTCTATAGACTGAGGCCTAGCAGGGACAGAGGGTGAGTTGCCGGTAGAGTCTGGGAGGGGCGAGGAAGGGAGGAGTGGCTGTAGGGTCAACGGGCTGGGTTATACAAGTTTAGCTGTGCTTAATCCTCTGTAAACCACAACCAGTCCCATGATGCCATTTACTGTGGGCTGTACGTAGTATGTAGGTAAAGCTGTTATAAACCCTGCCTCTGTCTGTCGCAACGCAAGTAACACAAAGCTGGTCATTTCTGTATAGAGCTATTGTCTATAGAGCTTGTGGTCATTACTGCATGGTCTGTTGAGTTGAGGAATTCAGATGAGTTGAGGGATTGAGTTGAGGGTCAGATGAGTTGAGGGATTGAGTTGAGGGATTCAAATAAAATAAAATGTTATTTGTCAAATGCGCCAAATACAACAGGTTCACCTTACAGTGAAATGCTTACTTACAAGCCCTTAACCAACAATGCAGTTTTAAGAAAGAATACCCCCCCAAAAATACAATATAAAATAATACAAAATAAAGTTACAAATAATTAAAGAGCAACAGTAAAAATAACAATAGCGAGGCTATATACAGGGGGTACCGGTACCGAGTCAATGTGCGGGGGCACCGGTTAGTCGAGGTAATTGGGGGAATATGTACATGTAGGTAGAGTTATTAAAGTGACTATGCATAGATAATAAACAGAGAGTAGCAGCAGCGTAAAAGAGGGGTGGGGGTGCAATGCAAATAGTCTGGGTCGCCATTTGATTAGATGTTCAGGAGTCTTATGGCTTGGGGGTAGAAGCTGTTTAGAAGCCTCTTGGACCAAGACTTGGCGCTCCGCTACCGCTTGCCGTGCGGTAGCAGAGAGAACAGTCTATGACCAGGGTGGCTGGAGTATTTGACCATTTTTAGGGTCTTCCTCTGACATGGCCTGGTATAGAGGTCCTGTATGGCAGGAAGCTTGGCCAGATGAGTTGAGGGATTGAGTTGAAGGATTCAGATGAGTTGAGGGATTCAGATGAGTTGAGGGATTGAGTTGAGGGATTGAGTTGAGGGTCAGATGAGTTGAGGGATTGAGTTGAGGGATTCAATAGTTATTTTTGTTGAGCAATTGGTTCGCAGTGGATGGCATCTACTGTATGCCTTTTTGAGATTTATGTCAACCTGACTGGTGTCCCTTAATCTTGGTGATACAGAAAAAAAAACATTTTTCACAAACGTTGTTAGGGGTTTAAAGCCAGAAGGCTCATGAAGCAATAATGAGAGAATGCCTTTCTTGGAAATGTTCTTGTCACATAGAATAACTTGAAATGTGCATTTCCTGGAATCAGAACAAAAAGCAACTACGCAGTCACTTCCCTTGTCATTATTTGAGTGCTTTTCTTGTTGTTTTAATATGTCTCGCTCCCCATCCCTCTCTGTAAAATTGAACAGCTCTTTTCATTAGGATAAAACGCAGCAGCAAGCATCATGACTCAACACTGAAAAAGCAGTTAGAAAGCAAATCCTTTAATCTAGCACTTTCAGTGTTGGCAAAAGAACAGAATCTTAATGCACAGTCAAACAGTGACCAACATTGGCACAGGGTTGTTGTCTTACCAAATAACATCATAGGGAATTACTCATTATTAAATGCAGATAATTAGGTCAAGCACAAGTACATTGGTAAAAAACCTCTATACAAAAAGCTGATTGATTGATTGGTTGACTGACTGATTGATTGATTGGTTGATGAATTGATTGAGACAGGATTTTCCAGTCCAGTGGTTCTCACCCATACACTCAAAGGAACAAAAACTGCTCAAGGTAGTTTTCACGGCAATAGTGCCTTTAGTGATGATATAGGCCTACTGCTCTGATAAATGAGAATCCTTCCAATTTCATAGACAGGGAGTCGGATAATAATAATCAGCTTTGTACCAAGCAGCGTTCAGTAGGTTGCATCCCAAATGGCACCCTATTCCCTATATAGTGCACTATATGTGCCCTGGTCAAAAATAGTACAATGCATAGGGAATATGGTGCCATTTGGGATGCAAACCACTGACAGTAGGTGTTTCAATCAAGTCTAGCAAGAGCATGCATAATCACATCACATTGAATCGTGACTCAGGATGGAAGGTGTGTTAGCCCCATACAATTGCTCTTCCATTATACCAATGTCTGAAATGACTTAATGTATCTTGTTTACTCAAACATGATTTGATCTCAACATCTTCCAGTTGGAATTGCATGAGCTGGAGTCATTTTTCCATTTGAGGTCAAGAGGAATTGGTTTTAGAGTTAAAGATGCACTTCGCAAAAATTCTAATAGTTTGCCTAATTTTAGAATTATGTGACAAAACAAGCAAGTATAGTGTAGAGAATCATGGTACCATCTTAACCGCTGTGAAATATATTTTCCATAACCCAAAATATTGTATTTTCAGCTGTTTAAAGCTGGTGTACAAAACTGAAAGTAAAAGACACAAAAACTAAACTTAAGAAGAGGAAGCATAGAAATAGCGCACATAGAATAGAGCTACCGCTTCTCTCTCTCCCTCTCTCTCTCCCTTCCCAGAGGACCTGAGCCCTAGGACCATGCCTCAGGACTACTTGGCCTGATGACTCCTGGCTGTCCCCGTCCCCAGTCCACCTGGTCGTGCTGGTGATCCAGTTTCTGCTGTTTTGCCTGTGGCTCCCTCACCTGCTGTCTCGACCTCTGAATGCTCGGCTATGAAAAGCCAACTGACATTTACTCATGAGTTGCTGACCTGTTGCACCCTCTACAACCACTGTGATTATTATTTGACCCTGCTGGTCATCTACGAATGTTTGAACATCTTGAAGAACGATCTGGCCTTAATGGCCATGTACTCTTACAATCACCACCCGGCACAGCCAAAAGAGGACTGGCCATCGCTCAAAGCCTCGTTCCTCTCTAGGTTTCTTCTTAGGTTCCTGCCTTTCTAGGGTTTTTTTCCTAGCCACCGTGCTTCTATACCTGTGTTTGCTTGCTGTTTGGGGTTTTAGGCTGGGTTTCTGTATAAGCACTTTGTGACATCTGCTGATGTAAAAAGGGCTTTATAAATAAAATGTGATTGATTGATTGATTGACTTGCTTTCAATGAGAATGACAGATCTATACCACACATTTCTATGTGAATTTGGTCAGTTCGACCAAAAAGTTAGATATTGCAGATTTAAGCTGAGAGATGGTATAACTTTTTAATGAGAGTTATTTAAATGACACATTTTTTTTATTTATTTTTTGTAAAGATTACATTATGTATCTTATACTTTAATGGTAACGATGTAACGTTGACTTATGTTAACAGACCTTAATTTGAACTATCCACTATACGCAAATTGTTGCGTATCAAGAGTTGCAGTAGACCATCTATAGCACATGTCAAACTCATCCCACGGAGGGCCGAGTGTCTGCGGGTTTCCGCTCCACCCTTGTACTTGATTGATGAATTAAGGTCACTGATTAGTAAGGAACTCCCCTCACCTGGTTGTCTTCTTCTTAATTGAAAGAAAAAAAGAAAAACCAGCAGACACTAGGCCCTCCATGGAATGAGTTTGACACCCCTGATCTATAGGTACTATCCAAATGAAGTGTGACTGTGACCAAGGTCTGTCTGCCCTTGTGGTGCTTGTCTTGACCTTGAGTCTTGAGTTCCTTAGTGGAACAGGGGCAATGCCATGGCATGGGGTGCATGTAGAAAATGAATAACCAATGACTGCAAAACACACATACTGGACAAGTTCCATGCATGTCACATGTTTAGCTGTTGGCTACCCGATTGCTGTCGATGGATATTATCTCTAATAAAGAGTGGCAGGCCAGATGGCTATAGTTAGGGCGAATTAGTGTTTTAGGCAGACAGACAGACAGTGATGAGTAATGCGTATGCGTATGCAGGCAGGCATCATTCATACCATTCCCCACCGAATGCTTTCCGGAGATAACTTTCTATCCAGTCTCCCAATTTGAATTTTTTAACTAACATTGAAACAATGTCTATAGGACTAGGAATAATAAGGTGATTGCATCATTGCACATTATGTTACCATTGTAATACAATCACGTCACATGTACGTATGTAGCAGGGGCACAACTTTCACTGGGGACGGGGGGGGGACATGACCCCCCCACATTCTGAAATTGCACTTTGTCCAACCCAGTTTTATCATTGCACTGTGATACAAAACGCGGCTCCGGTGTGCTTTACGACCATGCGGACGCCTCAGAGCGGTCAAGTAGGCTGTTTTCCGGTTTAAGCCGGCTGGATTTAGGACCGCACAGACATCACAGACAGGCTGTGTGAAGGCAAAGCTTCTGAAAGGATGGTGTATAGGACCAGCACAGGAGAGATGAACAGAGGCAGCTGCTGTCTGTGTTACGCTTTTTGTTGTAAAAGCAAGCAGAGCAGAAACGGGCTACTCTTTAGTTGACTGATCTAGCTGGCAAGGTAACTGCTGTTTGACAGAAAAACTTATATTTACTCCCAGTGCTGAGCTAGTAGTGTAACTGGCATGTTACGTTAGCTAATGTTTAATCCCCTCAACTGAAGTGAATGAACTACTAGCAGCTAGTCTTTTTTTTATTATTACGATCTTGTCTCATCGCTGCAACTCCCCAACGGGCTTAGGAGAGGCGAAGGTCGAGTCATGCGTCCTCCGAAACATGACCCGCCAAACCGCGCTCCTTAACCTCCGCTCGCTTAACCCGGAAGCCAGCTGCACCAATGTGTCGGAGGAAACACTGTTCAACTGACAACCGAAGTCAGCCTGCAGGCGCCCGGCCCGCCACAAGGAGTCGCTAGAGGGCCAAACCCTCCCCTAACCCGGACGACGCTGGGCCAATTGTGCGCCGCCCTATGAGACTCCAGGTCACAGCCGGTTGTGACACAGCCTGGGATCGAATCCGGGTCTGAAGTGACGCATCAAGTACAATTGGGAGGTGATATAGAGGATGATAAAGACAATCAAAAGTTAAGTCTTTCTACTTCATATGCAAGAGTTGTTCATTTGTTAGGCTATTGGTTAAAGGTGCAACACAATAATGGTTATTGAATTATCATTGATCTAGTTCAGTCTTATCAATCACTTAAACATATTTAATAATGATCTCTTACCTAGCTTGATGACTGGGCATTTTTGCATACTTTATGTTGTTCTAAATAGAGAAGGCTAGAAGGGCCATGGGTCATATTAGATTGTGTAGAAATGCAGGAAATTAGCTTAAGATGCCCCCAAAGATGGGAGGACCCCTAGACCCCCCACCAAGTTATGCCCCTGTGTCATCCTTTTTACAACTTATACTTCACATACTAGCCTACTTTGAGGCTGCTGGACAATTATATACAGTACTAGCAAGGATACTGTACAGGCTATTGCATAAACTATAATCTCTTCAAAACAATGGCAGCCTCTCCCATCAAACATTTTGATACCGCGCGCGGCATTTTGAAGAATACACGCACTGAACACACCTTTTTAGGGTACCAAACGTGGTGGTTCAATGTCAAGACTGTTACCTGTCTTTTAACTGGTAACGCAGGTATTTGCGTGCGTACACTGTTCTGCTGAAGCATCGTTTCAGCTTTTTTCTCAAAGCTTTGCGAGGGGTTGTATATAACATGTTTATTAGTGAACAACATGTCAATGCATAACAATACATTAATTGCGGGAATACATATCTGTCCATGTATAAAAGACAACCCTCCTAAATATAAATCGGTGTGTGCATCCTTTCAAAAACATCATGCGATAGCCTACGCGTCAGTCCCACAATAAAACAACAAACTCGTGTCGTTACTTACTTTCAGAAGGGAGCTCGTGGCACGACCCAGGTTCAGTTTACAAACATTCTCAGTCGGTGTGAAACAGAATTCGGACTTAATTCTTCTTCAAGCGTGCTTGCTGCTGTCCGAATTCATAGACCGAAAGTATGTACAGTTGCAGACATGCGGAGTAATTTGACCTTCTCATAGAATAGAAACTACCACCATGGAGAGGAGGAGCAGGGGAGGATCGGATCATACCAAACCACAATTCACACCGACACAACTCTGGTCTATAATACGGGAGGGAGGCATCGACGCGTTGGAGGAGAGTTTGCAAACTGGTTGTGACGAAGCGGATTGGATAGGAGGGGAAATGACAACACGTCAGTTGTTCATCATACCAATAGAGTAGCGACCTATACATTTATCAGACTATGAGACAGGAGAGCTGATGTCTGTGTGAAGGGATATAGAGCAGACAGACAGTGGTGGTCAGTTCAGAGAAGACATCAGGGATTCAAGTGATGGATGGATGGAGTGAGGGAGAGATGGAGGCATGAGGAAAGGGGGCAGGATGGTGCATGCCATGGACAGCCAGGCCCCAGTGTGTTGGCAGCTTGGCAGCTTTCCTTCTGGGACACAGCAGGGGACTGCTCTGTCACTGTCACTGCAGCAAAGCTGTCTCAAGATGTCAGTGAGTTAGTTACTCAAGAGCAGCAGCACCACAACATTGCTGTGTCACTAGGCTACCTGCTGTCTGTCTGTTGCTGTTATTAATGCTGTAGACCACCAGAAGTGTATACCATATCATTTAACATAAGAGTATAGGAATATCCATCCAGGACCTCTATACCAGGCGGTGTCAGAGGAAGGCCCTCAAAAGTCTCCAGCCACCTAAGTCATAGACTCTTCTCTCTGCTACTGCAGGGCAAGTGGTACCGATGCACAAAGCCATAAGACTGCTAAATAGTTAACCAAATAGCTACCCAGACTATCTGCATTGACCCCCTTTGCACTAACTCTTTTGACTCATGACATATGCTGCTTCTACTGCTTATTATCTATCCTGTTGCCTAGTCACGTTACCCCTACCTATACAGTATGTCCATATCTACCTCAATGACCTCGTACCCCTGCACATTAACTCAGTAGTGGTACCCCGTGTATATAGTCATGTTAGCATTATTCATTGTGATTCATTCCTCGTGTTATTATCTTTCTATTATTTTTCAATGTTTTTCTCTGCATTGTTGGGAAGGGCCTGTAAGTAAGCATTTCACTGTTAGTCTACACCTGTTGTTTATGAAGCATGTGACAAATACATTTTGATTTGATATCATGACACAGTCATATCAGAGAATATTAATATTATCAATAGGGTTATTAATATTTATCTGAACTGAATAACCTATGATAATAGTTCCAAGACGACATGTAGGCCTACTGTATGTGGTGTCCATTACATGAAGTGGACATGTTTATTGCCCTGGGGCTGCTGCTTGCATAAATAGTAAGGCATGCAATTAATACCCACTACACACATATGCATACATTACACACACAGACATATAAACAGACACTAATCCACATCACAATCAAGGATTAAATTCATCTAATCGAAAAACTATTGACATTTCAATCATACAATCTACTACTAATTTACTTAAACAAGGTTTATTGTCAGAAGTCAGTGTGGTCCTTTCAATCATTAGCTTGCTACAGTCTAGTCTACCTGGTTGCCATGGTAATCCCTCCATCTCTGGTCGGGTCAGCTCTTAGCTCTACTAACACCCTGTAATTGACTGTGCTGGATCTAATGAGAATGGCAGCCAGGCAGGTTGTTAGAATGCAGTGTTGACAGAGAGCCAGGACCAGGGGATTGATAAGGGTTTAATTAATACAAATTGCACTGAGATGTTCTTGAATAAACCATATTAATCAACTGGCCTTGGCTGGATGGAATATTAAATAATATAAAATAGAAAGTAATACAATAGTTTATTGTTTTCTGGGGAGGAAATTATTTTCCACAACCTTATACATAATACAGTAACAAACCTACAACCATCACTCAGACATGTTCAGTTTCATGTACAGCTCATTGTTGTGAGATACAGGAAAAGAGATTGCACTGCACATTGAATAGCCTGGATGACAACACATTTTACAACATAATTTTCTTGTGGTGTGGTGCTAGGTAAAAATGTACTAGAATATGATGACTTACCTGGTTAAATAAAGGCAAAACATTATAGTACATGTCAGAGAGAGAGAGCACACTATTGACAGGAGTACTCAACACATGTAAGGTATGGAAATAATGGCACTACATTTGACTTAATGATTCATTTTTTTAAAAAGACATTCATATTTATTGAGCAGTGTTCATTTAATTGTAACTACTCAGATTGACTTGAAATAGGAAGTACAGTATACTGTTTTATTTCTGTCAAATCTGCTATTTGTGGTGTGACTCTGAGGCCCCGTATCTTCTGGCAGCATCAGAAGTTTTGGGCCCAGTGAGCTGGAAACAGTGCATTTCTCAAGTATAAATGAAGACTTGTTACCGTATTGATTGATGGAGCGTGTCGATGGCGAGGGGCGAAAATCGATGAGCGCAGTGTGGAGGCTGAGGGAGGGCTGAAGACTGATGCCTCTGATGCCCAGCCATGAACACCCCGGTCCAGACCCTTACGATATGCTCTCATAAATAAGCAAAGAAGACAGCAGGTTTCTTAAGAGATGGAGAGAGAGGTGGTGGTGGTGGTGGTGGTGTTGTCAGGGGACAGATTGTGTGAGAGGGACAGACGCACACACACGCACACACTATCGCACCACTGTCAGCGTTAATTCTGTCACAGCTCCCACCCAGATGGCATTTGCACATAAAGCCACAGGAACAACTGTGCTGCCCTTATCCTTCCATCTTATCTCACACCAGTTCCTTCTACCTTATTACCTGAGAGATCCTCGTTATCCGCTGTGTAACTGACAGCGACAGAGAACATTCAAAGCAATGGGTCAAAGATGATAGCGAGAGAGAGGTGTTAGGAGTTTAGAAATGACCTTCAAGAAGAAGGAGCAGCCTTGCTGCTGTTGTGGTAGCATCTGCTTGACATGACTGTCTGTCTGGCAGTTGGTTCCCTCATTGTACATTCCCCTCACACCTCCCTTTCAGATACAACATCATATTTGATAGCAACAGAAACCATCACCAGCTCTAGCAAATGAAAATGTCATAGATGATTAGGAAAAGGTATTGTTTTCAAAAGTGACCTCTGCCCTTTAACCCTCTGAAGATGATTCAGTCTCCAGGTACTACACAGGCACTACACAGGCACTAAGTAACAGCCAATCCTCTTTGGCCTTGGCTCCCTCATATCATGGGCCAGAATAAGACAAATCACAAAAGATGTACTAGCTTCATAACATATGTGACCTTAATAATAATAATAAATAAAATAATAATAATAAAAAAAATGTATGCACTCACTAACTGTAAGTCACTCTGGATAAGAGCGTCTGCTAAATGACTAAAATGTAAATGTAAATAAAAAATAAATATATGTGTTGTGGATGCAAACACTGAAGCATTGGAACATTTAATTCACATTTCATCCTAAGAGTAGTGCGAGATCAGACTCCCTTTTGCCTATTCTGAATCTCCAGTATGACACTGTGAGCCAATGTATCAGACTGAGGTGAATACAGGATCAAATTAATAAAGTCAAGCCAGCGGGTTGGGAGATATGAACACCTGCCCATCTATCCATCCCTGGGAAAGCCCTGCAGACAGACAGATGTTGGTGCCCTGCGATGGCCTCTGTGATATAAACATGCTGCAGGCAGCGGATATGTTTCCCTGTTAACCTGCTTCATCTACCCAATACAGAACAGATAAGGACAACAGGAAATGGGTTTTCATGGTTGCTCCTATGCTATCTCAATTACCGCCAGATTTCATGGAGCTGCCCTGTGGATGTGTAGAAATGTAATGTAGTGTTAGGGCTTAATTTGCCCATTCACCTCACATTTTAATTAGAAATCCCTTATCAATGTGTGAGTTTAATCAAATATTTTGACTATAGAGTGTGTATCCCAGCTAGCACATTTGGTTCTTTGGAAGTTGTGGGAACGTACATTTTTGGTTTCCCATTGGTTCTAGGAACGAAGTCATATGTTTTCTGACCGGTAAAACGAAAAGTTTCTTAAACGTTCTGAGAACTGGAGTGAAAATGTCACCTGTTCTGGGAACATTCATTTTTAGGTTGCAGGGAGGTTCTGAGAACGTTTTACTATGGCTCCGTGAAAGTTTTCCAGGGAGGTTTTATTAACGTTCTCAGAATGAAAATGATAGGTTATCTTGAGGTTTTTTAATAACATCCTTAAAACCATTACTAAATGTTTCAATAAGACTGCTAGCTTAGGTTAACTGTTTTGAACTCCAAGCACAGATAGGACACATACATTCATTTGCTTAGGCATTAATCATGCAAACACATTTCTTTTTTATTGTGGCATGGCATCAGTGAGATTTTAACCTATGATCATCTGTTCTCTATCCATGGAATTAATCCACTGTGCCACCAGAATGGAGCTAGCATGCAATGTTTGTTTTTTTACTGATACAAAGCTGTTAATTTTAGTCTATTCAAACAGACCCCATTTCAAAGGAAACAAGCACTCATTAAGATCAGGTGTGGCCAATTAGTGGACATGGCCAACACACCTGAACACACTTAACAAGATAAAGAATAGAGAGAGTTTTGTTGATGCTGAGAACAGAATGTATGTTTTTAAATAATCTTTGAACATTACTAATGTTTTCTTGTGGTTTTTATGGAAAGTTTTCGTAATGTTCTGAGGACATTACTTTAAATTTAACCATGAGGAAACTTGGAGAAAACGTTATGCTGAAGTACTGAAATTCCCAAAGAAGAACGTAGTTTCTTAACGTTCTCGGAACAATTTGAGAACATTACTTTAAATAGAACCACGAGGAAACCTGTAGAAAAGGTTATTCTGAAGAATTGAAATTTCCACAGAAGACTATTTAAGAACATTCCCAATGTCAAACCAGTTGGAGAACATTCCTAGAACATGACCAAAAATGACATGAAATGTAACCATGTTTAAACTTTTAGGAAACTTTCTGTTAAAGTAATGAAATACCAAGAAAATAACTTAAATTTGCTGAGAATGTTCCAAAGCCAAGCAACTATCCTGCACCATTTCCAGAACGTTGTGGGAAGGTTGTATGCAAAATAACCATAGGACAACCACGCTCTCACCAAGCTCAAGAAACATATGGTTCTCAGACTGTTATGTGCTGGCTGGGGTACGTGTGTGCAATAAGCAATAACTTTGTTTGTATTTGTATTATAAAGCTGTTGGTCAAATGTTCTCCGCTAGAAGTGGTTTTGAGCAGTGCCCTGTAAGAGAGGCTGAACTACACTCTTAGAAAAAAAGGTGCTATCTAGAACCTAAAAGGGTTCTTCGGCTGTCCCTTTGAATAAACCTTTTTGGTTCCAGGTAGAACCCTTTTGAGTTCAATGTAGAACCTTTAACACAGAGGTCTCTACATGGAACCCAAAAGAGTTCTACCTGGAACCAAAAAGGGTTCTCCTATGGGGACAGCCGAAGAACCCTTTTGGAACCCTTTTCACAGTTACCACACTTTATGAAAGGATATTTAATGTCAGGGGATGAAGCGATCAACCCAGTAAAAATGGATGCTTCCTGAAGACAGAACAGAAATGCTAAGGATGGTGTCAAGGAGAGCTGGCACTGTAGAAAGAGCTCATCACACACCACTGAATGACTCTGCTGAAGCATTCTGCCAGGTAGGCACAGATAGAGCAATGTTTCAGACAAACTTTATGTGTTGGAAATACTGGTTATACAAATATGGATGTTCGAAAACAAGTGCAAAACATGTCTCTCGAGCAGAAATCTCATATCTGATCTCTTATGTGAGCAGCAAATTGCAGGGAGATTGTATTTCATGAAAAAAATACATTACCAGCCAGGCATTCCAGGGATCAAGAGCGTATAGTATTTCAAGACATCAAAGGAAAGCAATCATATCACCGTGATGCTACAATGTATGAGACGGTCGTCTCAGCTCTATCCAATCAGCAGTGGAACACATTCAGAGCCTGGCATGTAAAGCTCTGAATGCAGCACAGGTAATCCTTCTCACAAGCAACAACTACAGTAGCCTACCATATGGTACACTCTTAGAAACAAAGGCGCTATCTAGAACCTAAAAGGGTTCTTCGGCTGTCCCCATAGGAGAACCCTTTGAAGAACCCTTTTTGGTTCCAGGTAGGACCCTTTTGAGTTCCATATAGAACCTTTTACACAGAGGGTTCTACATGGAACCCAAAATAGTTCTAGCTGGAACCAAAAAGGGTTCTCCTATGGGGACGGACAGCCTAAGAACCCTTTAGGAACCCTTTTTTCTAAGAGTGTAGGGTCCATACCATACCTCCAGCTGAGGACATCAATGATAAAGTCAAGTTGTGCATCAATGATTGATTCATATTGGACTGTAGCTTTGAACATGAAAGGATATATGTAGGCTATCTATCTCTTATTGATCTAAAATAAAACTTTCCCTTGAATGTCTCCTGACAATGTCTATCTAGGTGGCAAGTTGTTGTTTAGGTGTTTGTGTAAAATGTACGAGCCTGTGAAAAATATTATATTCTATTCCCAATGAGGAAGCTTATTAGGAAGACCTCAAATATAGAATCTTTACAAATATATAACAACTCTCCAGTGCATGGTATGAGGTTAAGGGATAAAGTTCATGTTCATTTGGTGAATAAAGCTAAAGACTAGTAAATATTGCTGTCATATAATATCAATGTTAACATAGCTTTTAAATGTGATATGCATATTGAGCCACTCCTTTAGAGTTTATGCCCCTTTAAAAGATTCATCAAATATTTATCCGACCTCTTAGAGTGCTTTGCTCTGCAGTTTTATGTGTCGATGGAGTCCATGAATCTAAGACAGATGAAAGGGTGAGGGACAGGCAGAGTCATTTGGTTCTGTATGTGATGTCTATTACCTGCTGATAGGGACAAACAGCTCATTTTAACTTCTGATGGCACACAATTCTCAGATCTATGTCTGCAATGGCTGCCATTTTTATTTAACTTTGATTTAATCAAGGGAGCCCAATGAGACCAGGGACTCAAATTTTAAGGTGCCCTGAGGACAACAAATTCAACAAAATTCAGCATGAACATTCTAATAAAAAAAGTATTAAAAACTACAAGTTACAATTTAAAAAACAAAAATTTCATTACCACAATAAATGTTTACATTTAATCAAAACAAATGCAATTGTCATTTAACTAATTCAGCATTAGACTCCTAAACTGCCCTACTGGCACTAGGGAATCAAGACGCAGAGAGTTCTGCAAGTTATTCTAAAAATGGGGGGCATTAAAACTGAAGGCGGATTTACCTAATTTTATAGAGACCCTAAGAACCTCAAGAGTTAACCAACCAGTCACTACAAAGATACAGGCGTCCTTCCTAACTCAGTTGCCAAAGAGGAAGGAAACTGTTCAGGGATTTCACCATGAGGCCAATGGTACCTTTAAAACAGTTACAGAGTTTAATGGCTGTGACAGGTGAAAACTGAGGATGGCTCAACAACATTTTAGTTACTCCACAATACTAACCTAAGTAATAGAGTGAAAAGAAGGAAACCTGCACAGAATAAAAAATATTCCAAAACATGCATACTGTTTGCAATAAGGCACTAAAATAAAACTGCTAAAAACGTGGCAAAGAAATTAACTTTATGTCCTGCATACAAAGCGTTATTTTTGGGGCAAATCCAACACAACACATCACTGAGTACCACTCTTCATATTTTCAAGCATGGTGGTGGCTGCATCATGTTATGGATATTCTTGTCATCGGCAAGGACTAGGGAGTTTTTTAGGATAAAAAGAAAAGGAACAGAGCTATACTACATGGCCAATTTGTGGATTCGGCTATTTCAGCCACACCCATTGCTGACAGGATGTATAAAATCGAGCACACAGCCATGCAATCTCCATAGACAAACATTGGCAATAGAATGGCCCGTACTGAAGAGCTCAGTGACTTTCAACGTGGCACCGTCATAGGATGCCAAATTACCAACAAGTCAATTCGTCAAATTTCTGCCCTGCTAGAGCAACTGTAAGTGCTGTGAAGTGGAAACGTCTAAGAGCAACAGCGGCTCAGACGCAAAGTGGTAGGCCACACAAGCTCACAGAACGGGACCGCCAAGTGCTGAAAAATCGTCAGTTCTCGGTTGCAGTACTCACTACCGAGTTCCAAACTGCCTCTGGAAGCAACGTCAGCACAAGATCTGTTCTTCGGGAGCTTCATGAAATGGGTTTCCATGGCCGAGCTGCCGCACACAATCCTAAGGTCACCATGCGCAATGCCAAGTGTCAGCTGGAGTGGTGTAAAGCTCGCCAACATTGGACTCTGGAGCAGTGGAGATGCGTTTTCTAGAGTGATGAGTCATGCTTCACCATCTGGGATGGACGAATCTGGGTTTGGCGGATGCCAGGAGAACGCTACCTGCCCCAATGCAAGTTTGGTGGAGGAGGAATAATGGTCTGGGACTGTTTTTCATGGTTCGGGCTAGGCCCATTAGTTCCAGTGAAGGGAAATCTTAACGCTACAGCATACAATGACATTCTACACGATTCTGTGCTTCCAACTTTGTAGCAACAGTTTGGGGAAGGCCCTTTCCTGTTTCAGCATGACAATGCCCCCGTGCACAAAGCGAGGTCCATACAGAAATGCTTTGTCGAGATCGGTGTGGAAGAACTTGACTGGCCTGCACAGAGCCCTGACGTTAACTCCATCGAACACCTTTGGGATGAATTGGAACGCCCAACATCAGTGCCCAACCTCACTAATGCTCTTGTGGCTGAATGTAAGCAAGTCCCCGCAGCAATGTTCCAACATCTAGTGGAAAGCCTTCCCAGAAGAGTGGAGGCTGTTATAGCAGCAAAGGGTGGACCAATTCCATATTAATGCCCATGATTTTGGTATGTTCGACGAGCAGGTATCCATATACTTTTGGCCATGTAGTGTAAGCACAGGAAAAATCAGAGAGAAAAACCTGGTTCAGTCTGCTTTCCAACAGTCACTGGGAGACAAATTCACCTTTCAGCAGGACAAGAACCTAAAACACAAGACAAATATACACTGGACTTGCTTACTAAGATGACATAGATTGTTCCTGAGTGACATAGTTACAGTTTTGACTTAAATCGGCTTTAAAATCTATGGCAAGACTCAACAACCAACTTGACAGAGCTTTAACAATTTTACAATCCATGTGTGCAAAACTCTTAGAGACTTACCCAGAAAGACTCACAGCTGTAATCACTGCCAAATGTGATTTTAACATGTATTGACTCAGGGGTGTGAATACTGATGTTCATTATTATTATTATTATTATTTATTTATTTTACTTTTATTTCAGGCTGTAGCACAACAAAATGTGGAATAAGTCAAGGGGTATGAATACTTTCTGAAGGCACTGGTTGTAGTCCATCTGAAACATTATTGCGAGAATTAGAGAACAAGATATATTTAGTCTTACCCACATTGAGTACAAGTTTTAAACCAACCAGGCTACAGTTGGAGCAATGGCATACATAACAGTATCATCTGCATAAAGATGAATATTACAAGTTGTAACAGATAGACCAATATTATTTATTTAAATAGTAAAGAGAACAGGTCCCAATACCAACCCCCTGTGGTACAGCTTTCGTAATCTCCAGGAAACTAGACTTAACACCATCAGAAATCACACAATGTGTACTGTCTTACAGATCATTCTTAAACCACTTGCAAGAAGCCTGATTCAGGCCTATTAAAGTCAACCTTTCAATGAGAATGTGATGGTCAACAGTGTCAAGAGGCCTTGGAAAGGTCTATAAATTAGGCAGCACAATGATTTTTATGATCTAAGCAATTTAACACATAATCTAAAACAAACATAGCAGTTGAAACAGTGCTATGGGTCCTGGACTTCCTGTTGGGCCGACCCCAAGTGGTGAAGGTAGGCAACAACATCTCATGCTCAGCCCCCTCCTGTATTTCCTTTTCACCCATAACTGCGTGAACAACTCAAACTCAATAATCAAGTATGCTGATGACACACAGTGGTAGGCCTGATTACCAACAATGATGACACAGTCTACAGGGAGGAGGTGAGAGCCCTGGTGGAATGGTGCCTGGATTATAACCTCTCCCTCAACGTCAACAAAAAGAAGGAGCTGATCATGGACTACAGGAGACAGCAGAGAGAGCACGCCCACATCCACATCGACAGGGCTGCTGGAGAGGGTAACTTTTTTAAAAGTTCTTCGGCGTGAACATCACTGACAACCTGAAATGGAGGCTGAAGAAATTCGGCTTGGCCCCTAAGACCCTCACAAACTTCTACAAATGTACCACTGAGAGCATGTCGGGCTGTATCACCGCCTGGTACGGCAATTTCACTGTCCGCAACCGCAGGGCTCTCCAGAGGGTGGTGCGTTCAGCCCAACGCATCATCGGGGGCACACTGCCTGCCCTCCGGGACATCTACAGCACCCGGTGTCACAGGAAGGCCAAGAATATCATTAAGGACCTCAGCCACCCGAACCACGGCCTGTTCATCACTCTACAATCTAGAAGGCGGAGACAGTACAGGTGCATCAAAGCTGGGACCGAGAGACTGAGAAACAGCTTCTATCTCTAGGGCATCAGACTATTAACAGTCACCACTAGCCGGCATCCGCCCAGTACCCTGCCCTGAACCTTAGAGACTGCTGCTCTATGTACATAGAGTAATTGAACCTTGGTCACTTTAATAATGTTTACATGCTGTATTCTAGTCATGACTCATCGTATATAACTACTGCTGTGTGCACCTTTTCTATTCATATACTTTCCATACTATCTATACACACCATTATATATATATACAACAGGTGTAGACCTTACAGTGAAACGCTTATTTACAAGCCCTTAACCAACAATGCAGTTTTAAGAAAGAGTATTAAAAAAAATCACACAAAAAAAAAAGTTGGTCAGCGCATGCTCGGAGTGCACGTCCTGGTAATCCATCTGGCCCTGCGGCCTTGTGAATGTTGACCTGTTTAAAGGTCTTACTCACATCGGCTACGGAGAGCGTGATCACCCAGTCGTCCGGGACAGCTGATGCTCTCATGCATGTTTCAGTGTTACTTGCCTCGAAGCGAGCATAGAAGTAATTTAGCTCATCTGGTAGGCTCGTGTCACTGGGCAGCTCGTGGCTGTGCTTCCCTTTGTAGTTTGTAATAGTTTGCAAGCCCTGCCACATTTGACGAGCGTCGGAGCCGGTGTAGTACGATTCGATCTTAGTCCTGTATTGACACTTTGCCTGTTTGATGGTTCGTCGGAGGGCATAGCGGGATTTCTTATAAGCTTCCAGGTTAGAGTCCCGCTCCTTGAAAGCGGCAGCTCTACCCTTTAGCTCAGTGCGGATGTTGCCTGTAATCCATGGCTTCTGGTTGGGGTATGTACGTACGGTCACTGTGGGGACGACGTCATCGATGCACTTATTGATGAAGCCAGTGACTGATGTGGTATACTCCTCAATGCCATCGGAAGAATCCCGGAACATATTCCAGTCTGTGCTAGCAAAACAGTCCTGTAGCTTAGCGTCTGCTTCATCTTGCCAAATCGAGGGCGAGGGAGAGCTTTGTACGCGTCTCTGTGTGTGGAGTAAAGGTGGTCTAGAGTTTTTTTTCCCTCTGGTTGCTCATTTAACATGCTGGTAGAAATGAGGTAAAACATATTTAAATTTCCCTGCATTAAAGTCCCCGGCCACTAGGTGCCGGGGACTTAGCTGTCTATTTACCACCACAAACCGATGCTGGCACTAAGACCGCACTCAATGAACTGTATACAGCCATAAGCAAACATCCAAAGGTGGTCTAGAGTTTTTTTCCCTCTGGATGAGCGTTTTCCTGTTTGCTTATGGCTGTATACAGTTCATTGAGTGCGGTCTTAGTGCCAGCATTGGTTTGTGGTGGTAAATAGACAGCTACGAAGAATATAGATGAAAACTCTCTTGGTAGATACTGTGGTCTACAGCTTATCATGAGATACTCTACCTCAGGCGAGCAAAACCTCGAGACTTCCTTATATCTTAAATAACACATATGGAATCATGTAGTAATCAAAAAAGTGTTAAACATATTTTATATTTGAGGTTCTTCAAATAGCCACCCTTTGCCTTGATAACAGCTTTGCACACTCTTGGCATTCTCTCAACCAGCTTCATGAGGTAGTCACCTGGAATGCATTTCAATTAACAGGTGTGCCTTCTTAAAAGTTAATTTGTGGAACTTAATGCGTTTGAGCCAATCAGTTGTGTTGTGACAATGTAGGGGGGGTATACAGAAGATAGCCCTATTTGGTAAAATACCAATTCCATATTGTGGCAAGAACACCTCAAATAATCAAAGAGAAACGACAGTCCATCATTACTTTAAGACATGAAGGTCAGTCAAAACGGAACATTTCAAGAACTTTGAAAGTTTCTTCAAGTGCAGTCGCAAAAAACATCAAGCACTATGATGAAACTGGCTCTCATGAGGACCGCGACAGGAATGGAAGACCCAGAATGAACTCTGCTGCAGAGGATAAGTTCATTAGAGTTACCAGCCTCAGAAATTGCAGCCCAAATAAATGCTTTGCAGAGTTCAAGTAACAGACGCATCTCAACATCAACTATTCAGAGGGGACTGTGTGAATCAGGCCTTCATGGTCGAATTGCTGCAAATAAACCATTACTAAAGGACACCAATAAGAAGAAGAGACCTGCTTGGGCCAAGAAACATGAGCAATGGACATTAGACCGGTGGAAATTTGTCCTTTGGTCTGGAGTCCAAATTTGAGATTTTTGGTTCCAACCGCTGTGTCTTTGTGAGATGCAGTGTGGGTGAACGGATGATCTCTGCATGTGTATTTCCCTCTGTAAAGCATGGACGAGGAGTTGTTATGGTGTGGGGGTGCTTTGCTGGTGACACTGTCTGTGATTTATTTAGAATTCAAGGCACACTTAACCAGCATGGCTACAACAGCATTCTGCAGCGATACGCTATCCCATCTGGTTTGGACTTAGTGGGACTATCATTTGTTTTTCAACAGGACAATGACCAAACACACCTCCAGGCTGTGTAAGGGCTATTTTACCAAGAAGGAGAGTGATGGAGTGCTGCATCAGATGACCTGGACTCCACAATCCCCCGACCTCAACCCAATTGAGATGGTTTGGGATGAGTTGGACCGCAGAGTGAAGGAAAAGCAGCCAACAAGTGCTCAGCATATGTGGGAACTCCTTCAAGACTGTTGGAAAAGCATTCCAGGTGAAGCTGGTTGAGAGAATGCCAAGAGTGTGCAAAGCTGTCATAAAGGCAAAGGGTGGCTATTTGAAGAATCTCACATATAAAATATATTTTGATTTGTTTTTGTAACACTTTTTGGTTACTACATGATTCCATATGTGTTATTTAATCGTTTTGATGTCTTCACTATTATTCTACAATGTAGAAAATAGTAAAAATAAAGAAAAACCCTTGAATGAGTAGGTGTGTCTAAACTTTTGACTGGTACTGTGTATATATATATATATATATATATATATATATATATATATATATATATATATATATATATATATATATATATATATATATATTTCGGTCTCTGACATCTTATATTTCTTAATATATTTTATTAGAAAAACAAAATCCCACATGATGTGTTTTTTATTTTGTATTGCTAGGTATTACTGCACTGTTGGAGCTAGAAACACAAGCATTTAGCTGCATCTATGATAACATCTGCAAATACACGACCAATAAACTTTGATTTGATTTGATTATGTCCAGGTCTAAAACCGGATTGGTGCACATTAAGAATAGAGTGAGATGTTAAAAAAGTTCTTAGCTGTGAGTTGGCCAGGGATCCTACGTCAGAAGGATCTCCTCCTTTATGTAGGGGGAGGACATGTGCCGCATTCCAGATCTTAGGTAAAACACCAGAAACAATAGTCAAGTTAAAAATATAGAACAATGGTTCTGCAATAAGTGGGGCAGAGAGCTGCAGTAAGACGGGATCAAGTGAATCAGCCCATATGGATTTTTTAAACATAAATCTTTAGCAAAGCACTTAGTACATCATAGACATCAAATGCTTGAAATGAAAATAAAGTATGTGAGTCTTTTAGATGATCATTCTCTTCAATCTGTTCTGAGGTGACTAAAGGACTCCCTCTAGTGGAATGACATGCATTTTCAGAGACTATCCTTTCAAACAGGTGTCCAGCTGAAGCAAAATCATTACTAAAAGAACCACAAATTAAAATGTTGTCTAGTATGGGACCAGAGGCTGCCACAACCTGCTAGGGTAACGAGGGGGTGGAGATTTGTTTAAAAGATTTGACCACTTTCCAGAAGTTATCTGGATTTCCAACACTCTCAGATACACAACTCAAGAAATATGTTGATTTTGCTTTTCAACCAGAGTTAGACATCTATTTCAAAAATATCAGAAGGACTGACAATCAGACGTCGAATCAGTCAGTCTAGCCTTTAGCCCAACCTAAATTTCTCAGACAATTCATGCGTAAACCAAGGATTAGATATTTTACCCTGTGAGTGACATGTTAGTGTATCAAGTGCTTAATTTGTAAATCGGGAGGTGCCAGAACAAAAAGTGGGGAGAGGGGGGTGGGGCAGGAGAATTAACGAAGAGACAACTCTAATGATTTTTGGTCAAATTAAGCACTGAGTGTGTCATTGACATAGTGTGGTTCTGTAAGAAAATTGATTTGATTTATGTAGCCTTTTTCCAGATGCTAAAAGCTTTTACATAGTAAGGGGGAAATTCACCTCATCCAAGTAAGATGTTGTGACTGATTGAGTTTACATGGTCTGTCTAAAGTTGTTCCTCTCCCAGTTTAATTAGGCAGATTGAGAAGAGATGCAGGATGGTGAAAAGGGAAGACAAAAAACATTAGCCTTAAATCAACATTAATCCTGATTTTACTTATGCAGGGGAAAAAAAGTAAGGCATGTGATATATCAGAAATTGTGTAATAGAATTACAATTGATAGAATGCATTGTTTGAATGGAATGTTGGCATATTGGTAGTTAATTTGAAAAATTATTGGAATCATTCCTCTAAAACTGTCTGGCTAGCTAGCTAACAAACATACAGTGCAGATAAATCATTATGTTACACAATATCTTATCACAGCACTGCCAAATCATGGTTGACCAACTCCCTGACCAAAATGGCTGACCTTTCTAGTATTCTAATTCCTAATTCAATGATTGACACATTGGTTAAACTAACAGCATGTGTGATGTTTGTGATCATATGACAGATTACCCCAGCAGTCGGATGCATTACTGATGTCTCACATTCTTTATCCCTGTTCCATAGACTGATTTACCCAGTTTTAATCTTCAGACTGGTTCCCATTTAGGGATTTTGATGTCATCTCCTATGGGCATTGTTGTCACTGTATGAACTATTACCACAGTGTTCTCTGTAATCTGTGAGATGTTAGCAGACAGCAGAGAGCAAATGCTATCCTGCCAATAAATGCAGTCAGAGTGGTTGCTATGCTGTCCTTAAATGATGCAGACAATCATCAATATGGATGTCATACTGTGCCTAGATGACGCAAGCCAGCTGGTGCTCTTTGCTAGCCTACACACAACATGGACGTATAAAAAGATCAATTTGCATGAATTAGGCTGCATTACACTCAAATGTTTCCCAATTACAGCTTGACTGACTGGCCCCTTACTGAAAAAATGTAATCACTGTGGTAGTTTGGGGTATTTATTTTGAAGTAAGCTGATCCAATAGCCTGGAATCCAAACTGGTTGCTTTACATTTCGATGTTGTTTGACGTGAAACAATGGAGAGCACAGCACAGTGTTCAGTCTGGTTCAGCCAGGCTAAAAATCCAACCCCATTTTCCTCACAGTAAAGCTGTATTGTAGAGCCCTTCAGTTTGCATGCATCTCTGTTTCTATTGGCTCCTTCTTCTTTACACACCTGTGAGATTTTAAACTCACCATGAAAAAGCTATTATTTTGGTCCAGTTCACTGTCGTTCATTGCTTATGTTGATGTTTGAGAGAGCAGAATACTGTATGGCCGAGCTCATGGAATACAGGGACCCCTGGAGGTATTCAGATATATTGCAACCCTCCCTCTTCACTTCAGCACCTTGCACGGAAATCATCAAGCAACTCAAAACATCATAACAGATCAGGGTAATTGAATGTGAACCATTGTAAAACAGAGTGAGTGAATGAGAGCGAGAGAGAGACAAACAAGAGAGAGAGACAAATGAGTCAAACAAACGTCATTATCCCATTCAGGAGTTTCCAGCATCCAGATGACATCCCCTGAGGATTCCAGTGTCCCTCCCCTCTGAGCCCTGCTCTTTCCCCTGGGGAGCCAACATGGCTGCTGCGTGACAGAGGCTCTACCTCAGTGAAGCCATTAGAGCTGCGACTGGGACACCAGTGTTTCAATGCTATGGAAAGTTGGTCCCCAAAGACAACATCAGCATTCAATTGGCTCTGGAGAATGTTGTTCTCCTGTTGGTAGCTGCTCAGCTGGCTACGAACTCCAACCCAGACAGGAAAATTACATTGGCAATGTGTTAGGCTAGGCCACTATTGAAGCCTGAAAACTGTATGCATTGAATGTACAGAGGGAATGCACTAAGACATGTATCCATTTTAATCTCCTATATTTGTTATTAACAGCATGCTATTGTTGAATACTTTCTCTATTCAGTCTTATTGGAGAAGGTTTTGGTCTTTTAAGGACCTAAACTCACAATCATGTTTTTTTAGTTGTCTATATCAAATAATGTTATTTGAAGTTATAAGAATGCATAGAAAGATTTTACACAATGTGACATACTCTGGTGTCTAGTGGCAACACACCTCTCCAAAGCGTGCACATTTCCTAAGCAATGTCACTGCACTTTTATGACTCAAAGAAGAGTCTTCAACTATAAGGTACTCTCCTAGCTGTGCCTATGAGGAACTAAAGCAAGCACACTTGTAGTTCTTTCATTTGGAACACAACCCTGCATCCCTGCCATCACACAATTAGACTAGCCTACTGTTGTTGTTTCCTCAATCCAAAAACGGTCCATTATAAATCGCAATCTGGGTCAGGTGGGCATGGTTTGAAAGCTGTTATTTTGGCAACATGACTAGCTAAGTTATAAAATATTATCTTACAGGGTTAGGCTTTCACAAGGCAATTCAGAGAAACAAGCTAGGTTTCCATCCAATTGATGACAAATGTTCATGCAAATATTCTAGAATCTGCATAAAAAACAATATGCGCATTTACCCTCCAGAGATGTGTTTCCATCAAATTGACTTGTTGCAGATAAAAGGCTGTGCTTGATGACGTAGTGCACATAAAATACATTTTGCAGTTAAATTCCCATGAACCAAATAAAAAATACAAGCTAAATGGGTTTCCAATGCATTTTCAACTCTACTGATGGTTTTCTGACACAAAATGTTGCGTTATATAGCACTGGTATTGGCACATGCGTTCTAGCCAAAAGCGCTGCAGGGGTTCCCAAACTTTACCACTCAGGCCCCCCTTCCAGCATTGGGGAACATCCCGCGTCCCCCTGCGCGCATGTGTGCCACGTCTATTTCTATAATCATAAGCACTGTTCATGACCCAAACTTTTAACACCATTCTTGTTGGTGGAGAGAACATTTCGCAAGTTTAAAGCTTATTTCCTGCAATTCTACACATTTTGTCATAGGGTGCAGAGACAATTTTGCAGTTTTAAAGCTAATTTTATTGCAATTCTATACATTTTGCCTTGTCTAATGTGTATTCATGTGATATAAGAGTGACTCACAAATTACAACAAAATCTATGGGCTAAAAAACTTAGCTAAAAAACGTTAGGTGACATGAGCTAGTTGATCTGAACATTTCTGACAAGTTATAAATAGCGCTCTAATGCCACGTTCACATCCTAGTCGGAACTAGGACACTGACATTTCCGACTTGCTGATTCGTTGAACGCGGCACGTGTATAACTACAACCAGTTTGCTCGTCGGAAATGTCAGAGTTTCCTAGTTCAGACTAGTACGTGAACGCGGCATAAGGTATGCAATGACTGACATGACAAGAGAAAAACTGATGCTGCACCACCCAATTTATTAATTTTTGTTGGGGGGGAGGACCCCTCGCGTCCCCCATAGTTTGGGAACCACTGGGCTAGCGCGCAGGTATAGTCTACACATGATGACATTATTATTATGGACAAAATAACTACATTATTTTTATTTGTCAAACAGGCAGCCAAAAATCAATTATCATGTCACCAGAATAAGACCCTCGAAATGTATTGGAAAGGAGCATCAAGCCCTGTGAAGTTCATCATAATTTATTTAATCTGTAGCCTAATAAACGGCATGCTTTCCCGACGAGTCGTAGTGGGAGGACCACACATCATGTTTACTTCGATATGATGGTTAGCCTATTATATCAATGTTTGCGCATAAAAGCGTTTCCAGTGACATTTCTCGCATTATTATTTTTACCGACACAAAAAGATTCCACCTTGTCTAGCGAATTTTGTTTGTCGACATTTGGAAAGTTTGCCGAAAAATGTACTGTTTCCATCAGGCCTGACATGACATTTTTTATCTGACATATACTTTACTCGCATAAAAAGGTTGAAAGGAAACCTGGTTACAGATCGTAATTTTGATGCACATAGAAATGAGTCATGAGTGCATTCAGGTGCATGTGCCCCAGCGAATTTTCTTCACAATAAACAAACATAGGCTCATTCTGTTCAGAACAACCCAGGGTATGATCCATGTAATCTTGTAACTGTAGTACTGTACATCAAACATAGTGATCATAAATGTTGACTCTGACTCCGAGTTTTATAATTTGGATATGTGAAGTGTACATTTGGAATCATGGGTGTTTGGCTTGCTTGTATGACATCAAAACGGTATTTATTATAATCCTCAACATCTCATCTTTCAAAATACATCGTCTTCTTAATTTACAGTATTTCCCTCACTCAGACAAAGAAAAGTAGTCCTAGTCAAAAGTTTAGTACTTTGTACACAATGACTACTAAGCTTGTGACTCTACAAACTTGTTGGATGCATTTGCAGTTAGTTTTGGTTGTGTTTTGTCCAATAGGAACACATGAATGACCATATCCCCATAGTGCAAGACACTTTGGAAGGCGGTGAACACCGATTTGACAATAATGATCTGCTCAGACGAGCCCCTAATTTTTGCTGCAGTGTCGACTCTGAGCTAAAAGCATTTTTGTCCCATTTCGGCGTCTGTACATTTCCAGGAAGTTCTAGCTAACGCGTTGCATTCATTAAAGCCGGTGGATTTACATCCCGTTTTCAGCTAGTAGATAGATAGATCGTTTAAAGAATACTTAATTAAAACTTGACAGTCAAAAATGCGCAGAAGGACAGACGGTCAAGAAGCCACTGGAGATGCTAGGACAGACAAAAAGGTAGCTATCTACTGTACTTCGCTAGGCTGCTAATCTACTAGCTAGCTAGCGAGACAGAAATGTCAACACCACTGCCATCTCCTCAGATGTTCTGATCAAACTGACGCAGAGCTGAACTAGCTAAGTACTGTCGCTAGGCATAGCTAGTAGCCTAGCAAATGACTAGTTCGAGTAATATTGTACCTAGGCCTGATATTACTATCTTCCATAAACGTTACACTGACTACATGACTTACATGTGGACGGACACAATGCTTTAGTTAAAGCCATTCCAAGGCTCATTGTAGAGGCATTTTGACTGACACACATGTTTATGTAACTATGGCTTTCTGACAGCTGTAACTGCTAGCTAGGTAGCTTATCCACACTTTGATATAACATGTTGATTATTATTCTCCTATGACAGACTGACAGACAGACTGCAGGTTCAGGAGAGACCAGTCAACAACAACAACAACATCATCGACCACAACAAGGGGTTAAAACCAGCAGATGCTGGTCGACTCTTACCTCAGTTGGAAAATGTCTCCTCCTCATCATCCTCATCCCTCCTTTTCTGAACTATGCATCATTGCAAAGAGAGGGCCAACTGTTAATGCCAGAAGGTAGCCTGCTGCGAACATGACATTCACTTTCCTCCCTCAATGTAATACTTTAATGCATACATGAGTACAGAAGGCCAATAAAACCCTTCCATTATGATTAAGATTATCATCATTGATTAATTTGTATCTTGTTTTTTTCAGGTGGTGAAATTATAGATATCGGTTTGGGTCAAAAGATGCATCTGATGTGCAAAGGACAAGGACAACCAGTTGGTAAGTCTGCTAGCTTGCCAGAAATGTCAACACAACTGTCATCTCCTCGCAGATGTAAGCCCTAACTACTCTGTTTCCTGTGTAGTCATACTGGATGCCCCTACTGGTATGTCCTCTGACATCTGGTTCCATGTACAAGAGAACATTGCACTGCTAACCAAGGTAAGGAGAAATACAGTACGTCGTCCAGGCAACTCTGTTAATGATTCAACCATTTTAGAAGGGTTTTATTTTTGCTGGTACAAACAAATTGATGGTCTACATTCCCTGACCAGAAGATGATTGTGTATGATATTATTGGAACCAGGACAATTTCGCAATGTTTTTGTGACAACTGCTGATGTGAAAAAGGCTTAAAAAATACATTTGATTGATTGATGTTCCCATTTTCCCACCCACAGGTGTGTACTTATGACAGAGTGGGACTGGGGTTCAGCAAAAGAGTCCTGCAGAATGAAAGTACAGGGACGGAGAAAGTCTGGGGGATGTCAACCACTGGACGGTAAGCATCTTGTTTTTCTCTGTCCTGTCATTTTAAAGTTTTACCTATCACTGCTTGCCCCAGAATACCAAAATGAAGCAGTTATAGGCTACTACTCTATTGTGCAAATTTGCATCCTCTACATCTTGTTTTTCATGCATTGTTAATGTAAAGGGTTACCTAATAGTCTACTACTACAGTCAAAGTAATAGGTGTTTGATGCAAGTTATTCTAAAGCACTGATTCTCAACAAGCACACACACCATTCCCTGTCAGATGTAGCATTCCCCTTGGCTCAGTGCCATGTGGGGCCACCTCATGGATTGTCCAATCAGAGACATCTGGGTCCACTGCATTACGCCATTGCCACACCATCTCCCTGCCCTGTCCGTGACTCTCCCCTAATCTCTCTGGCTGACAAAGTAACGTGTTGTTAAGCATTAAATCTGACTGAGTGATGGGTGGATGTCATTGTGGTTGTATGCCGACGGTCAGGTCAGCAGGCCCGGGCTAACAGCAGAGCAGGCAGGCAGGCAGCCGCCCTCTTCTGATACAAGCAATCAATTACCCAGAATTCAATAAGCTGGCAAGCTGAGGGTTTGATGACTGCATGCCTCTCTTCTCCCTGCTGCTGCAGTGAAACCTCTTCATCCCAGCCCCAGCCTCTTCCCTCCTCTCCTATGTTGATTTTATTAGTGTAAGAAACACAACAGATGGGCGTCTGTGAGGAGCTGTATTTCACCTGATGATGATGCTCCCTCTCTCTCTTTTTCCTTCGGATGATTTTCTGTTGTATCTATCCTGCTTTACAAGGCAAAGTAGCCAGGTGCTTCTTCCACTAGGCTACTTTACATTGGCTGATTTCAAGGGTTTCAATGGCAGTGTTTATCTTGTTGTGGTGTAGCTGCCATTATAGGGGTTGATGTGTTTTACTGTAAAAGCCCTTTGTGACAGCTGTTGTAAAAATCGCTTTATACATTTGATTCATTGATTGATTGCTTTTCCCCCTACAGAATGGTGGACAACCTCCACCGCCTCATCAAGTTAGCTGGTCTAGCCACGCCTCTCATCCTGGTGGGGTCTGAACTGGGCACGCTCAATGCCAGGTTCTACAGCCACATCCATGACGCGTAAGTCTCCCTGCCCACCTAGAAACGGAATCTCAATGGAAAATATAGGCTAACTTGTTTCTTGTTGCCAAACTTGCCACAAGTCAAAATATAGGCTCACTCCAAAAGTTGGTCGATATGTTCATATCTCAAAAGTGGTTGTGTAGATTCAGCTTTATGCCTCCATCCCAAATGAATGGGAAAGATTTGCACAGTTTTTGACAAACTTTGGGAATTCTCACTTTCTCTTCCCCCGTTTGAGTTCCATCCTATTCCCTTGCTACACATGATTGACTACAGTAACTCCAATACCTCAAAAGTATCATCACGATCTGTAGCTAGACTCAGCACTGCATCAAACCCAGGGACATCATAATTCTCTACCCCCATCCCCACCAACCCCCATTACTGAGAAACCTAGTGATTAACACGACCAGGGAGGGATCAGCCTCTCACTCCCGGCCCGAGGTGAGAGATTTAGCGTTTCATCAGCGTGATGAGCAGCAGTTAAGAGAGTAAATTAAGCGATGGTGAGAGGATGACACCTGCAGAATAAAATCTATTCCCCCCCTGGATGTGGTGATGGGGTGTGGGCCCATCCATCTGTCTGCCAGTGGGCCTGGAGCAGTCAGACAGACAGACAGGCGGGACAGAGACATCCTTCTCACACTCATTACGGACAGGACAGGTCAGGGAGGGTATAGGGGACGGGTCAGAATGGACACTGGAGGCCCGCTTCATCACTGTTTCTTTCTTTCTCTCTTTTTTTCTCTGTGTGTTCTCTCTCTCTCTCCTCTCCTCTCTCTCTCTCTCTCTCTCTCTCTCTCTCTCTCTCTCTCTCTCTCCCTCTCCCCCCCCCTTCCGTCCTCAGGCAGGTGTCAGACCTTGTCCTTATTGATCCCATTCCAGAGGACATCTTTGAGGAGGACCAGTGGCAGAAGTACTGGTAAGTCACCTCGGTAAGGGGAGAGGGAGAGGGAGAGGGAGAGGAGAGGAGAGAAAGGAGGAGAGGGAGAGGAGAGAAAGGAGGAGAGGGAGAGGAGAGAAAGGAGGAGCAGAGCCAGTTGGTACTACTCAAGCCCTCGACTCCATCCATATTTGCTGTGTGGATAGGATCCACTGTAGTTGATAATCTCTGGTGGACGGGAAGCAGCATTAGCATGATTAATGTGAGGCCAAAGGAACTCATTTGTAGATCCCACTCTCTTTCATCAGGAAGAAATGAGAGAAGATAATTAGGGTGGGGGAGAGATGACAAAAATTGTAATAAGTCAATTTTTTCCCTATGCATGATTCATGTTAAGCTGTGGATAATGGACATATAAATATAACCCTATTCCTAGTCATTGTTCATAAATTACCATATGGGAAAAAAGGATATTATGATAATCAGGCATGACATTAGTGAAACTGTCAGTTATTCATAGTCATCAGTAAATAGCAGTGATTTACATAACAATATGGTAATATGCTGTAAAACAATACAGGTATACACATGAAAAGATGTAAGCTGAAAATTAAAAAATTAGTTTGACCCTACCATTTACAATATGTTTTTTTCTTTGTATCAAATGGAGGGTGGATGCTACACTCTCCCCAAGCGTAATATCTTTAATCTTTGAACAACAACATTGTATTCAAAGTTATTATTCATGAACAAACACGTTCCATATGCTTTGCAAAACAAACAAAAAACATTAGTTATGCAAAATTCTTGTAACTTTTCCAAAAAGTTAGCCTACATTTTCCATAAATGGCGCTTGGAAGATTCCTGGAATAAGCAACGAATATGCAGGAAATCCGAGAATCCTCCAAACGGCGGGATTTCTGGAAAACCTGTGAATTTGAGGAAAGTTCCAGGTATTTTGCAACCCTAGTATTGTCTCCTTTATTCCCCTTCACCAGCATCCCATTTGCTCTGTGGGGTTATATAACATTTCATTTCTTTAGTGAGATAAGAAATGAGTCGTTGAAAATGGCCTAATTTCTACGTGACTGTAAGTGGAGCTGTGTCATTTATCAGAGATATGTGTCCAATTATCCTCTGATTAATAGGCATTCATTTCATTTCCCTGCTGCCTAACAGACTACAGTGTACTGGCTGGAGATCCAATTACTCTGCAGCTTAGAAATCAACAGAGAAAGGGCTGCTGCGTAAAGTAGATTTATATTATTAGTCTCTGATTTAGATATAAAACAAGAAATATGAATATGTAATATCAAGATTACTGAAACTATTTTTGTAGTTCTATCCGGAGCCACCGGAGTGTGTGTGTATTGACATTCTTCAGAACGTAATACAAGTACAACAACGTCTGATACAATTCAACATTCATACAACGTTGCACACACACACACACGCCATGATGGTACCTGAGGAGTGCTGTAGTGTAGAGAGGAGACGGTATCAGCGAGGCTGCTCTCTGCTTGGGCTCCAGGATTTACACATCAAAGTCCTTCTCATTAGCCACGGCTCTCTCCCAAATTACTGCTGTTTTATCCGACAAAATGAATCGGCACCGTCTCCTGAGAATTTCTCCTTTTTTATTTATTTATTATTTTATATGGACTTGAAAGTAGAGCGAGATTGACACTAGAGTTCCCTAGCCTGGAATCCAAACTGATATGCTCTGTTTCACCATTGTCTCAGTTTGGATCCCAGGCTATATCTTGCCTATTGGTATTTCTCCTCTGAGGCTAGGAGCCAGAGATAATGCTGCCTGATGAGAAATAAAGTCAGTGGAACGCCAGGAGTTAGTGGAAGCCCCTCAGTCTAGCCATACAGATTGCTTTCATTCAGGGCCATGGTTTTAGTTGGATGCCTACAGGATGAAACGCATACAATGAGTTTGTTTTCTTTGGCCTGAAAATGGATTTTGTGAAGTTGACCCAATTTTATATGTACAGTATCTTAGTGTTCCCACTTAATAATATATAGATTGCGTAGGGGTTTTCTGGTAGTATAGTATTTTGCAGAATCATATAAGATCTGCAGTCAACCCTACTCTCTCTAAAGTCTACAGTAGACAATGGCCTACATGTAAATACAACACATTGGCATGAAGACCAGATTCCTAATATCTACTGTAACAGTCAGTGTTTAGTGTTGTATATGGGAAGGGGATAGGGAACCATAGATACCAGACTTGGACCTCATAA
>NW_025534734.1:0-7500 GCF_020615455.1 Coregonus clupeaformis
CGTCTTCCCATCAGCCACCCACTCAGCCCTGTCCACTCCGTCTTCCTACTGGGCTACCACTCAGCCCTGTCCACCTCTTCCTATCAGCCACCCACTCAGCCCTGTCCACTCCTGTCTTCCATCAGCCACCCACTCAGCCCCGTCCACTCCTGTCTTCCCTACCAGCCACCCACTCAGCCTCCCGTCACCCTGACCTCCCATCAGCCACCCACTCAGCCCTGTCCACCCGTCTTCCCATCAGCCACCCACTCAGCCCTGTCCACTCCTGTCTTCCCATCAGCCACCCACTCAGCCCTGGGTCCACCCCTGTCTTCCCATCAGCCACCCACCAGCCTGTCCACTCCTGTCTTCCATCAGCCACCCACTCAGCCCTGTCCACTACTGTCTTTCCATCAGCCACCCACTCAGACCCTGTCCACTCCTGTCTTCCCAATCAGCCACCCACTAAGCCCTGTCCACTTCTGGCCTCCCATCAGCCACCCACTCAGCCCTGTCCACTCCTGTCTTCCCATCAGCCACCCACTCAGCCCTGTCCACTGTCTCATCAGCCACCCACCACCTGTCACTCCGTCCCATCAGCCACCCACTCAGCCCTGGGTCTCACTCCTGTCTTCCATCAGCCACCCACTCAGCCCTGTCCACTCCTGTCTTCCTATCAGCCACCCACTCAGCCCTGTCCACTCCTGTCTTCCATCAGCCACCCACTCAGCCCTGTCCACTCCGTTCTCCCACTAGCCTGTCCACTCCTGTCTTCCCATCAGCCACCCACTCAGCCCTGTCCACTCCTGTCTTCCTATCAGCCACCCACTCAGCCCTGTCCACTCCTGTCTTCCCATCAGCCACCCACTCAGCCCTGTCCACTCCTGCCCTCCTATCAGCCACCCACTCAGCCCTGTCCACTCCTGTCTTCCCATCAGCCACCCACTCAGCCCTGTCCACCTCACCCTTCCCAATCAGCCACCCACTCAGCCCCCGTCCACTCCTGTCTTCCTATCAGCCACCCACTCAGCCCTGTCCACTCCGTCTTCCATCACACCACTCAGCCCTGTCCACTCCGTCTTCCCATCAGCCACCCACTCAGCCCCGTCCACTCCTGCCCTCCCAAACTAGTACTATCAGCCGCCCACTAGCCTGTACTCCTATAGCCACCACTCACCTGTCCACTCCCTGTCTTCCCACTGAGCCACCCACTCAGCCCTGTCCACTCCGTTTCCCCATCAGCCACCCAAAATAGGTACTCCGTTCCTATAGCCACCCACTCACCGTCATGTTATCAGCCACCCACTAGCCTGTCACTCCTGTCTCTCCCATCAGCCACCCACTCAGCCCCTGTCCACTCCTGTCTTCCCATCAGCCACCCAATTAGCTCCTGTCCACTCCTGCCCTCCCCATCAGCCACCCACTCAGCCCCTGTCCACTCTCCTGTCTCTCCCATCAGCCACCACTCAGCCCCTGTCCACTCCTGCCTCCCATCAGCCACCCACTCAGCCTCGTCACTCCTGTCTTCCATCAGCTACCCACTCAGCCCTGTCCACTCCCTGTCTTTAACACTCAGCCCTGTCCACTCCGTCTTCCATCAGCCACCCACTCAGCCGACCACTCCGTTTCCTATCAGCCACCCAATTGGCCTGTCCACTCCGTTATCAGCCACCCACTAGCCCTGTCCACTCCGTCTTCATCATGTACCCACTCATCGTAATTTCTGTCTCTCTCCATCAGCCACCCACTCAGCCCTGTCCACTCCTGTCTTCCCATCAGCCACCCACTCAGCCCCGTCCACTCCTGTCTTCCCATCAGCCACCCACACAGCCCTGTCCACTCCCCAGTCTTTCCCCATCAGCCACCCACTCAAGCCCTGTCCACTCCTGTCTTCCCATCAGCTACCCACTCAGCCCTGTCCACTCCTGTCTTCCCATCAGCCACCCACTCAGCCCTGTCCACTCCTGTCTTCCTTCCAGCCCTGTCACTCCTGTCTTCCTATCAGCTACCCACTCAGCCCCTGTCCACTCCTGTCTTCCCATCAGCCACCCACTCCCAGCCCCTGTCCACTCCTGTCTTCCCCATCAGCCACCCACTCAGCCCTGTCCACTCCTGTCTTCCCATCAGCCACCCACTCAGCCCTGTCCACTCCTGTCTTCCCATCAGCCATCCCACTCCAGCCCTGTCCACTCCTGTCTTCCCATCAGCCACCCACTCAGCCCTGTCCACTCCTGTCTTCCCATCAGCCACCCACTCAGCCCTGTCCACTCCTGTCTTCCCATCAGCCACCCACTCAGCCCTATCCACTCCTGTCTTCCCATCAGCACCATCAGCCCTGTCCCTCCTGTCTTCCTATCAGCCACCCACTCAGCCCTGTCCACTCCTGTCTTCCCATCAGCCACCCACTCAGCCCTGTCCCTCCTGTCTTCCATCAGCCACCCACTCAGCCCTGTCCACTCCTGTCTTCCCATCAGCCACCCACTCAGCCCTGTCCACTCCTGTCTTCCCATCAGCCACCCACTCAGCCCTGTCCACTCCTGTCTTCCCATCAGCCACCCACTCAGCCCTGTCCACTCCTGTCTTCCCATCAGCCACCCACTCAGCCCTGTCCACTCCTGTCTTCCCATCAGCCACCCACTCAGCCCTGTCCACTCCTGTCTTCCCATCAGCCACCCACTCAGCCCTGTCCCTCCTGTCTTCCCATTCAGCCACCCACTCAGCCCTGTCCACTCCTGTCTTCCCATCAGCCACCCACTCAGCCCTGTCCACTCCTGTCTTCCCATCAGCCACCCACTCAGCCCTGTCCACTCCTGTCTTCCCATCAGCCACCCACTCAGCCCCTGTCCACTCCTGTCTTCCTATCAGCCACCCACTCAGCCCTGTCCACTCCTGTCTTCCCATCAGCCACCCACTCAGCCCTGTCCACTCCTGTCTTCCCATCAGCCACCCACTCAGCCCTGTCCACTCCTGTCTTCCCATCAGCCACCCACTCAGCCCTGTCCACTCCTGTCTTCCCATCAGCCACCCACTCAGCCCTGTCCACTCCTGTCTTCCTATCAGCCACCCACTCAGCCCTGTCCACTCCTGTCTTCCCATCAGCCACCCACTCAGCCCTGTCCACTCCTGTCTTCCCATCAGCCACCCACTCAGCCCTGTCCACTCCTCTCCCCTATTTTGCTAGTATACAGTGCGTTGGGAAAGTATTCAGACCCCTTCCCTTTTTCCACATGTTGTTACGTTACAACTTTATTCTAAAATGGATTAAAATAAATAAATAAATCCTCATCAATCTACACACAATACCCCATAATGACAAAGTGGAAACAGGTTTTTAGAATTGGGGCCTGGTCAAAGTTGTACACTATATGGAATAGGGTGCCATTGATTTGGGACGCATCCTAAGTATCTGCTTGAAGGAATGCCCTGATAAAAAGATGTGAGGAAAACATTTCTCTGTGAGGCTTTACGAAGACAGTTAAAGTCAGACTCACACGTCTACTTCACAGAGGTAGCAGTGGCAGTTCTCGATGACGTGTGCATGTTTCTTCGGTCGAACTCGGCACGGGCCGTGGTAGCTCTTGGCCCTGACGTTGTAGTCCGCGGGGTCGATGGAAACAGCCATCAGGTGGACAAACAGGTGACACGCAAACATGATGCCCGTGCACTGGGGATTGGATGCAGTTAAGGACCTGATCCTGATACTGTGGTTGTGTAGCCTAAATGCTAACAGAAAAGGAAGCTTTATGTACACTGTCAGTAACAGTAGGGTTAGTTTCATTCTACTCCATCATCTAAGTACAAATACAACCCAATAGGGACAGATGATGCCAATACTTCATTGGTTGTACGGTTGAGGACCACTTTTAGTTGACTTCAGTTGAAATGGAACTGACCCCAATCCTGTAGATACGCCGACTCTATTCAACCATTGATTTTGACCACTAGGCTGTTATTTACATTTTACTCATTTAGCAGACGCTCTTATCCAGAGCGACTTACAGGAGCAATTAGGGTTAAGTGCCTTGCTCAAGGGCACATCGACCGATTTTTCACCTAGTCGGCTTGGGGATTAGAACCAGCGACGTTTCAGTTACTGGCACAACGCTCTTAACCACTAAGCTACCTGCCGCCCTGTATGTGTTGCTGAGTCGAGCACCACTACACTGTCACTCTGAGCAAAACCCTTTTACCACATAACCCAATTACAATGAGCGCATCCCGTTCAGATTGTGATCGATCATATACATTTGATTGGTTGGAGAGGATACGATGTAGCCAGCAGGGATCCAGTGGGAGGGAAGCAGGGGACGAACACTCCAAACCCGGTGACAGCATAGAAGAGGTAGAGGAGCCATGCCAGCAGCTGGAAGGGGTGAGGAGGCCAGCTCCACCCGTTGGTCCTGGAGCACAGAGGCCGGGGGGGCCCAGCCTCACTCACTGGGGCCGTACGGTTGGGGTTGGGGTTACACACATCCATATGGAGGGGACTCTTTCTGGAGCGCGCGTGAGAAGAGAGAGAGAGAGAGAGAGAGAGAGAGAGAGAGAGAGAGAGAGAGAGAGAGAGAGAGAGAGACAGAGAGAGAGAGAGAGAGAGAGAGAGAGACACTCTGGTCATTGGTGCATTATTCACACCATATAACATTGTTATTAGCCTCATTGTTATTGACATTAACTTATCCTATCATCCATGTCAAGGAAGGAAGGAAGAATATTCTGCATCGTTTTGGTTGCAGGTCAGTACCTATTCAGGTGAGGGCTGTACCTACATGATTACTAGCTAACACTCAAACACAATCCAAATGTTTGTGTGCAGGGCAGACGTTTCTGAAATCAACCAGCTCATCATAACTCTGCTCTGTAACGTTAGCTAGCTAGCCTAGCATATCAGCATCCTTATCTTGACTGTAGATCGAAGAACAAAAGCACCATCCCGTTAGAAAAAGGGAAGCTGATAATAATGTAGGTTAAAATTTCTAGTCGATAAGAAAAACCCAAAAGCCACTAGTGAGTGACTCACCTTTTCAGTGCGGGTTGACTCGACTAGAGACGCTGCTGCGAGCTGCTCTTCTTAACCACAGCATTTCAGAATCCGATCACAACAAGGCGGGTTGTCTTTCCTCCAGGGTGTCAGCTAACTCCAGCAGCAGGGTCCCATGCCTTGCTTCAGCATGACAGCCAGCTCATTGCTTTTAACTAGCTAGCTAGCTAGCTGCACATAGGTTCTGCACACCATACAGACGTAATCAGCCAACCCTCCTCCTCAAAGGAATTCAAGTCAGTAGGGCGTAAAAGCATATGCCATGGGGGGATAGAACTTGCTAGCTAAGCTTGCTAGCTTCTAAATCAGCACCATGCGATTTGTATTAGGCTAGCAAGCTAATTTAGTTAATTGCTATTTGCTAGCTATCTGAAAGCAAGCAAAGGTAACGTTAGCTAACTGTACTAGGAGCAGTTCACTGACTAGGTGATCATTCTTGATGTCTGGAGATGCTGGGAGACCGGATATCTATGTAGCTAATGCGTTAGCTCTGTAGCTAACTGCGCTATTAACGTCCTGTAACAATCACCAGCCTGACAATGTGGCATCAGTAAACTCAGCCAGCGACGTTAGCTTGTTTGCTTGTTAAAAATCCAAAGAATCAAGAAAAATACCAAATCACGAAATACCAAAAGCTACCACCAATTGAGTTTTAATATTTTCATCTTAAATGGTAACGTATTTTAACCAGATAACGGCAAATAACGGTACCTTCGGTAGCCTTTGAGTTGGTTCTTGTAAAAATCTCTTCCGACTTCAACTCCCTGGTTTCCCTGGTAACGACCCAGATCCCCATTCCGATTGGTCATCCCAGGAGTCGCCACCACAGTGACCTCTGGTGGTCATTTCAAGCAACCTGCTTGCCCTGTACCTGTTTTACTCATGGTTTACAGAATGGTTTCACAGATGAACTACAGGTGCAGCCGAGCCAGGTAGGTATGCATTGATTCAGCAGAATACTTTGAATATTGTACAAAACTGAAAACAGTATGAATATCTTTTTTTCAACGTGTCAGCTGATTTTAAAGCCACAATCTGTAAGCTGTGCGGTACCAATCAAAGAGCGGCACTGACAAAACATATAGTGAAGAATGGAGGAAATGCATCATGATCCCATGACATGCATATAGCACTTGATTTCTATGATACATCTGGAGTGCTCAAGGAAATGTCTGTCTTTGGGACAGGAGATCTGAGTTTGCAGCCGAACACCACACCGTCATTTCCCCTCTGAATTTGTATTGTTTGGTACCCATTGGCGATGCTTGAAAAAGCATTACCCAGTACGGCTACTCTGTGTGTGTCACATTGGTTAGACATGTACAGTATAACAAACAGTGTATGTTTAGTTTCTCCAGATACATGGGAGTCATCTGATGAGTCATTTGATGTCTCTTGTTCCATAAATGAATCACTGTCTCCACCCACGTCATTGTAATGTCATAGAACGAACAGCAGAGGGCAGCAGTGTGTCATATATTTGAATATCCCAACAGCAATTTATCCCAACTCAGCAACATTTTAGTCATTTTAGCAGACGCTGTTATCCAGAGCGACTTACAGTTAGTGAGTGCGTACATTATTTTTTACATACATTAACATATATATATTTTTTCATACTGGCCCCCCGTGGGAAGAGAGAGAGAGAGAGAGAGAGAGAGGGAAGCAGAGAGAGAGAGAGGGAAGCAGAGAGAGAGAGAGAGAGAGAGAGAGAGAGAGAGAGAGAGAGAGAGAGAGAGAGAGAGAGAGAGAGAGAGAGAGAAGCAGAGAGAGAGAGAGGGAAGCAGAGAGAGAGAGAGAAGCAGAAGAGAGAGAGAGAGAGAGAGAGAGAAACAGAGAGAGAGAGAGAGAGAGAGAGAGAGAGAGGGAAGCAGAGAGAAAGAGAGAGAGAGAGAGGGAAGCAGAAAGAGAGAGAGAGGGAAGCAGAGAGAGAGAGAGAGGGAAGCAGAGAGAGAAGCAGAGAGAGAGAGAGAGAGAGAGAGTAGAGAGAGAGAGAGAGAAGCAGAGAGAGAGAGAGAGAGAGAAGCAGAGAGAGAGAGAGAGAGAGAGAGGCAGAGAGAGAGAGAGAGAGAGAGAGAGAGAGAGGCAGAGAGAGAGAGAAGCAGAGAGAAGCAGAGAGAGAGAGAGAAGCAGAGAGAAGCAGAGAGAGAGAGAGAGCATGGGTTTTCCCTTGTGTGGCACTGTGTTCCATTGCTGTATTGGAATGTACAAATGTGTGTGTGTGTGTGTATTTTTTCACACTGCACAGTTTATATTGGTCTCTTGGTTCTCCCTCCGTGCCTGACTGCAGGTACATCCCTAACTCTACCAAGGGAATGGTAGTAGCTGTAATAGCTTGATTTATTTAACCTTGTAATTGCTTTTATGAGCCTCGTATAGTGCATAAGGGGCGCGTTGTACAGAAAACCCAAACCTGCTTTTGTCGTCCCATCCCCCCCCACCCCCCACATTTTTGCCTGTGTTCAAAATGGCACCCTATTCCT
>NW_025534734.1:12500-30000 GCF_020615455.1 Coregonus clupeaformis
TGGTACCCTTCCCCAGATCTGTGCCTCGACACAATCCTGTCTCGGAGCTTTACGGACAATTACTTCGACCTCATGGCTTGGTTTTTGCTCTGACATGCACTGTCAACTGTGGGACCTTATATATACAGGTGTGTGCCTTTCCAAATCATATCCAATCAATTGAATTTACCACAGGTGGACACAGCCATGCCCCACCTCCCCATGTCCAATATTGATTAGAGGACCACCTCCCCACATCCCCTATTGATTAGAGGGCTAGGGCCACCTCCCCACGTCCCCTATTGATTAGAGGACTAGGGCCACCTCCCCACGTCCCCTATTGATTAGAGACAGGCTAGGGTCACCTCCCCACGTCTCCTATTGATTAAAGGACTAGGGCCACCTCCCCACGTCCCCTATTGATTAAAGGACTAGGGCCACCTCCCCACGTCCCCTATTGATTAAAGGACTAGGGTCACCTCCTCACGTCCCCTATTGATTAAAGGACTAGGGCCACCTCCCCACGTCCCCTATTGATTAAAGGACTAGGGCCACCTCCCCACGTCCCCTATTGATTAAAGGACTAGGGCCACCTCCCCACGTCCCCTATTGATTAGAGACAGGCTAGGGCCACCTCCCCACGTCCCCTATTGATTAAAGGACTAGGGCCACCTCCCCACGTCCCCTATTGATTAGAGACAGGCTAGGGCCACCTCCCCACGTCCCCTATTGATTAGAGACAGGCTAGGGCCACCTCCCCACGTCCCCTATTGATTAAAGGACTAGGGTCACCTCCCCACGTCCCCTATTGATTAAAGGACTAGGGTCACCTCCCCACGTCCCCTATTGATTAAAGGACTAGGGTCACCTCCCCACGTCCCCTATTGATTAAAGGACTAGGGCCACCTCCCCCACGTCCCCTATTGATTAGAGACAGGCTAGGGCCACCTCCCCACGTCCCCTATTGATTAGAGACAGGCTAGGGCCACCTCCCCACGTCCCCTATTGATTAGAGACAGGCTAGGGCCACCTCCCCACGTCCCCTATTGATTAGAGGGCTAGGGCCACCTCCCCACGTCCCCTATTGATTAGAGACAGGCTAGGGCCACCTCCCCACGTCCCCTATTGATTAGAGGACTAGGGCCACCTCCCCACGTCCCCTATTGATTAAAGGACTAGGGTCACCTCCCCACGTCCCCTATTGATTAAAGGACTAGGGCCACCTCCCCACTTCTCCTATTGATTAGAGACAGGCTAGGGCCACCTCCCCACGTCCCCTATTGATTAAAGGACTAGGGCCACCTCCCCACGTCCCCTATTGATTAGAGACAGGCTAGGGCCACCTCACCACGTCCCCTATTGATTAAAGGACTAGGGCCACCTCCCCCACGTCCCCTATTGATTAGAGACAGGCTAGGGCCACCTCCCCCACGTCCCCTATTGATTAGAGGACTAGAGTCACCTCCCCACGTCCCCTATTGATTAGAGACAGGCTAGGGCCACCTCCCCACGTCCCCTATTGATTAGAGGACTAGGGCCACCTCCCCACGTCCCCTATTGATTAGAGGGCTAGGGCCACCTCCCCACTTCTCCTATTGATTAGAGACAGGCTAGGGCCACCTCCCCACGTCCCCTATTGATTAAAGGACTAGGGCCACCTCCCCACGTCCCCTATTGATTAGAGACAGGCTAGGGCCACCTCCCCACGTCCCCTATTGATTAGAGGACTAGGGTCACCTCCCCACGTCCCCTATTGATTAGAGGGCTAGGGCCACCTCCCCACGTCCCCTATTGATTAGAGACAGGCTAGGGTCACCTCCCCACGTCCCCTATTGATTAAAGGACTAGGGCCACCTCCCCACGTCCCCTATTGATTAAAGGACTAGGGCCACCTCCCCACGTCCCCTATTGATTAGAGACAGGCTAGGGTCATCTCCCCACGTCCCCTATTGATTAAAGGACTAGGGCCACCTCCCCACGTCCCCTATTGATTAAAGGACTAGGGTCACCTCCCCACGTCCCCTATTGATTAAAGGACTAGGGTCACCTCCCCACGTCCCCTATTGATTAAAGGACTAGGGTCACCTCCCCACGTCCCCTATTGATTAGAGACAGGCTAGGGCCACCTCCCCACGTCCCCTATTGATTAGAGGGCTAGGGCCACCTCCCCACGTCCCCTATTGATTAAAGGACTAGGGCCACCTCTCCACGTCCCCTATTGATTAGAGACAGGCTAGGGTCACCTCCCCACGTCCCCTATTGATTAGAGACAGGCTAGGGCCACCTCCCCACGTCCCCTATTGATTAAAGGACTAGGGTCACCTCCCCACGTCCCCTATTGATTAGAGACAGGCTAGGGCCACCTCCCCACGTCCCCTATTGATTAAAGGACTAGGGTCACCTCCCCACGTCCCCTATTGATTAGAGTGCTAGGGCCACCTCCCCACGTCCCCTATTGATTAGAGACAGGCTAGGGTCACCTCCCCACGTCCCCTATTGATTAGAGACAGGCTAGGGTCACCTCCCCACGTCCCCTATTGATTAAAGGACTAGGGCCACCTCCCCACGTCCCCTATTGATTAAAGGACTAGGGCCACCTCCCCACGTCCCCTATTGATTAGAGGGCTAGGGCCACCTCCCCACGTCCCCTATTGATTAGAGACAGGCTAGGGCCACCTCCCCACGTCCCCTATTGATTAAAGGGCTAGGGTCACCTCCCCACGTCCCCTATTGATTAAAGGACTAGGGCCACCTCCCCACGTCCCCTATTGATTAGAGACAGGCTAGGCCACCTCCCCACGTCCCCTATTGATTAGAGTGCTAGGATCACCTCCCCACGTCCCCTATTGATTAGAGACAGGCTAGGGTCACCTCCCCACGTCCCCTATTGATTAGAGACAGGCTAGGGTCACCTCCCCACGTCCCCTATTGATTAAAGGACTAGGGCCACCTCTCCACGTCCCCTATTGATTAGAGGACTAGGGCCACCTCCCCCACGTCCCCTATTGATTAAAGGACTAGGGTCACCTCCCCCACGTCCCCTATTGATTAGAGACAGGATAGGGCCACCTCCCCACGTCCCCTATTGATTAGAGGACTAGGGCCACCTCCCCACGTCCCCTATTGATTAGAGGGCTAGGGCCACCTCCCCACGTCCCCTATTGATTAGAGACAGGCTAGGGCCACCTCCCCACTTCCCCTATTGATTAAAGGACTAGGGCCACCTCCCCACGTCCCCTATTGATTAAAGGACTAGGGCCACCTCCCCACGTCCCCTATTGATTAAAGGACTAGGGCCACCTCCCCACGTCCCTATTGATTAAAGGACTAGGGTCACCTCCCCACGTCCCCTATTGATTAAAGGACTAGGGCCACCTCCCCACGTCCCCTATTGATTAGAGACAGGCTAGGGCCACCTCCCCACGTCCCCTATTGATTAAAGGACTAGGGCCACCTCCCCACGTCCCCTATTGATTAAAGGACTAGGGTCACCTCCCCACGTCCCATATTGATTAGAGACAGGCTAGGGCCACCTCCCCACGTCCCCTATTGATTAGAGACAGGCTAGGGTCACCTCCCCACTTCCCCTATTGATTAAAGGACTAGGGGCCACCTCCCCACGTCCCCTATTGATTAGAGACAGGCTAGGGTCACCTCCCCACGTCCCCTATTGATTAGAGACAGGCTAGGGTCACCTCCCCACGTCCCCTATTGATTAAAGGACTAGGGCCACCTCCCCACGTCCCCTATTGATTAAAGGACTAGGGTCACCTCCTCACGTCCCCTATTGATTAAAGGACTAGGGTCACCTCCCCACGTCCCCTATTGATTAAAGGACTAGGGTCACCTCCCCACGTCCCCTATTGATTAAAGGACTAGGGTCACCTCCCCACGTCCCCTATTGATTAGAGACAGGCTAGGGCCACCTCCCCACGTCCCCTATTGATTAGAGGGCTAGAGGCCACCTCCCCACGTCCCCTATTGATTAAAGGACTAGGGCCACCTCTCCACGTCCCCTATTGATTAGAGACAGGCTAGGGTCACCTCCCCACGTCCCCTATTGATTAGAGACAGGCTAGGGCCACCTCCCCACGTCCCCTATTGATTAAAGGACTAGGGTCACCTCCCCACGTCCCCTATTGATTAGAGACAGGCTAGGGCCACCTCCCCACATCCCCTATTGATTAAAGGACTAGGGTCACCTCCCCACGTCCCCTATTGATTAGAGTGCTAGGGCCACCTCCCCACGTCCCCTATTGATTAGAGACAGGCTAGGGTCACCTCCCCACGTCCCTATTGATTAGAGACAGGCTAGGGTCACCTCCCCCGTCCCCTATTGATTAAAGGACTAGGGCCACCTCCCCACGTCCCCTATTGATTAAAGGACTAGGGCCACCTCCCCACGTCCCCTATTGATTAGAGGGCTAGGGCCACCTCCCCACGTCCCCTATTGATTAGAGACAGGCTAGGGCCACCTCCCCACGTCCCCTATTGATTAAAGGGCTAGGGTCACCTCCCCACGTCCCCTATTGATTAAAGGACTAGGGCCACCTCCCCACGTCCCCTATTGATTAGAGACAGGCTAGGCCACCTCCCCACGTCCCCTATTGATTAGAGTGCTAGGATCACCTCCCCACGTCCCCTATTGATTAGAGACAGGCTAGGGTCACCTCCCCACGTCCCCTATTGATTAGAGACAGGCTAGGGTCACCTCCCCACGTCCCCTATTGATTAAAGGACTAGGGCCACCTCTCCACGTCCCCTATTGATTAGAGGACTAGGGCCACCTCCCCACGTCCCCTATTGATTAAAGGACTAGGGTCACCTCCCCACGTCCCCTATTGATTAGAGACAGGATAGGGCCACCTCCCCACGTCCCCTATTGATTAGAGGACTAGGGCCACCTCCCCACGTCCCCTATTGATTAGAGGGCTAGGGCCACCTCCCCACGTCCCCTATTGATTAGAGACAGGCTAGGCCACCTCCCCACTTCCCCTATTGATTAAAGGACTAGGGCCACCTCCCCACGTCCCCTATTGATTAAAGGACTAGGGCCACCTCCCCACGTCCCCTATTGATTAAAGGACTAGGGCCACCTCCCCACGTCCCCTATTGATTAAAGGACTAGGGTCACCTCCCCACGTCCCCTATTGATTAAAGGACTAGGGCCACCTCCCCACGTCCCCTATTGATTAGAGACAGGCTAGGGCCACCTCCCCACGTCCCCTATTGATTAAAGGACTAGGGCCACCTCCCCACGTCCCCTATTGATTAAAGGACTAGGGTCACCTCCCCACGTCCCATATTGATTAGAGACAGGCTAGGGCCACCTCCCCACGTCCCCTATTGATTAGAGACAGGCTAGGGTCACCTCCCCACTTCCCCTATTGATTAAAGGACTAGGGCCACCTCCCCACGTCCCCTATTGATTAGAGACAGGCTAGGGTCACCTCCCCACGTCCCCTATTGATTAGAGACAGGCTAGGGTCACCTCCCCACGTCCCCTATTGATTAAAGGACTAGGCTCACCTCCCCACGTCCCCTATTGATTAAAGGACTAGGGTCACCTCCTCACGTCCCCTATTGATTAAAGGACTAGGGCCATCTCCCCACGTCCCCTATTGATTAGAGGACTAGGGCCACCTCCCCACGTCCCCTATTGATTAAAGGACTAGGGTCACCTCCCCACGTCCCCTATTGATTAGAGACAGGCTAGGGTCACCTCCCCACGTCCCCTATTGATTAAAGGACTAGGGCCACCTCCCCACGTCCCCTATTGATTAGAGTGCTAGGGCCACCTCCCCACGTCCCCTATTGATTAAAGGACTAGGGCCACCTCCCCACGTCCCCTATTGATTAAAGGACTAGGGCCACCTCCCCACGTCCCCTATTGATTAGAGACAGGCTAGGGCCACCTCCCCACGTCCCCTATTGATTAAAGGACTAGGCCACCTCCCCACGTCCCCTATTGATTAGAGACAGGCTAGGGCCACCTCCCCACGTCCCCTATTGATTAAAGGACTAGGGCCACCTCCCCACGTCCCCTATTGATTAGAGACAGGCTAGGCCACCTCCCCACGTCCCCTATTGATTAGAGTGCTAGGATCACCTCCCCACGTCCCCTATTGATTAAAGGACTAGGGTCACCTCCCCACGTCCCCTATTGATTAAAGGACTAGGGTCACCTCCCCACGTCCACTATTGATTAGAGACAGGCTAGGGCCACCTCCCCACGTCCCCTATTGATTAGAGACAGGCTAGGGCCACCTCCCCACGTCCCCTATTGATTAAAGGACTAGGGTCACCTCCCCACGTCCACTATTGATTAGAGACAGGCTAGGGCCACCTCCCCACGTCCACTATTGATTAGAGACAGGCTAGGGCCACCTCCCCACGTCCCCTATTGATTAGAGACAGGCTAGGGCCACCTCCCCACGTCCCCTATTGATTAAAGGACTAGGGTCACCTCCCCACGTCCCCTATTGATTAAAGGACTAGGGTCACCTCCCCACGTCCCCTATTGATTAAAGGACTAGGGTCACCTCCCCACGTCCCCTATTGATTAGAGACAGGCTAGGGCCACCCCCCCACGTCCCCTATTGATTAAAGGACTAGGGCCACCTCCCCACGTCCCCTATTGATTAGAGACAGGCTAGGCCACCTCCCCACGTCCCCTATTGATTAGAGACAGGCTAGGGCCACCTCCCCACGTCCCCTATTGATTAAAGGACTAGGGCCACCTCCCCACGTCCCCTATTGATTAAAGGACTAGGGCCACCTCCCCACGTCCCCTATTGATTAGAGACAGGCTAGGGCCACCTCCCCACGTCCCCTATTGATTAAAGGACTAGGGTCACCTCCCCACGTCCCCTATTGATTAGAGGACTAGGGCCACCTCCCCACGTCCCCTATTGATTAAAGGACTAGGGCCACCTCCCCACGTCCCCTATTGATTAAAGGACTAGGGTCACCTCCCCACGTCCCCTATTGATTAAAGGACTAGGGCCACCTCCCCAAGTCCCCTATTGATTAGAGGGCTAGGGTCACCTCCCCACGTCCCCTATTGATTAAAGGACTAGGGTCACCTCCCCACGTCCCCTATTGATTAGAGACAGGATAGGGCCACCTCTCCACGTCCCCTATTGATTAGAGGGCTAGGGTCACCTCCCCACGTCCCCTATTGATTAGAGACAGGCTAGGGCCACCTCCCCACGTCCCCTATTGATAAGAGGGCTAGGGTCACCTCCCCACGTCCCCTATTGATTAGAGACAGGCTAGGGTCACCTCCCCACGTCCCCTATTGATTAAAGGACTAGGGCCACCTCCCCACGTCCCCTATTGATTAAAGGACTAGGGTCACCTCCCCACGTCCCCTATTCATTAAAGGACTAGGGCCACCTCCCCACGTCCCCTATTGATTAAAGGACTAGGGCCACCTCCCCACGTCCCCTATTGATTAAAGGACTAGGGCCACCTCCCCACGTCCCCTATTGATTAAAGGACTAGGGCCACCTCCCCACGTCCCCTATTGATTAGAGTGCTAGGGTCACCTCCCCACGTCCCCTATTGATCAGAGTGCTAGGGCCACCTCTCCACACCCCCTAGTGATCAGAGACAGGCCAAGCTACATTTGGGAAAGCTCCAGTGCTGGGGCCCAAAACCCAGAGGAAGGAAGAGGGAGGACCTGAGGGATTTTAACAAACAATGTTTGGATCACGCCTTCATTATCCCAGGGAAGAGAGCACTCCAACACAAACCCTCTGTGATGATTATCTCTGGTTTATCCCAGATACACAAGGACAGGTCTCGATGTGTCAAATGGATTTGGCTAAGGTGTATGTAAACTTCCAACTGCAACTGTACATACATATATACATACATCCATGCACACACATACAGTGGGGAGAACAAGTATTTGATACACTGCTGATTTTGCAGGTTTTCCTACTTACAAAGCATGTAGAGGTCTGTAATTTTTATCATAGGTACACTTCAACTGTGAGAGACGGAAAATCCAGAAAATCACATTGTATTATTTTTTAGTAATTAATTTGCATTTTATTGCATGACATAAGTATTTGATACATCAGGAAAAAAAATTGAGACCTCTACATGCTTTGTAAGTAGGAAAACCTGCAAAATCGGCAGTGTATCAAATACTTGTTCTCCCCACTGTATATCCTTTTTTAAATTATATTTCCCTTCATTACTTTCCAACCCCACCACCCCTTCCTCAATTGGAGTAAACTAGTGAACAACAACGCTCAGGCCTCTACTTCCAGCCCATACATACTATATAAATTTCATGGACACAGTCAAATTCTACAATAATTATATTTTGTTTGTTTTTACTCCTGAACTTCCTCCAATAATTTTCATGATGTCCATCTGGTTTGCTTCTATATGCCATATTTTTCTAACTGTGCTCTTTCACAAAAGCTCTCAACCTATAACCTATATACTTATTATGGACACAGTATGCTTTACATTAGTTATCTTGTTGTTATTAGTTGTTGTTATTAGTCCCATCCTTCAGCTCCATTCAACACCTCCCATCTATCTCTTAACACCATCCATATTGGATTTCTATTGGGCAGAATTGAAGGAATGATGGATGGCGCTAAATACAGGGATATTGTTGAGGGAAACGTGTTTCAGTCTTCCAGAGATTTGAGACTGGGACGGAGGTTCACCTTCCAGCAGGACAATGACCCTAAGCATACTGCTAAAGCAACACTCGAGAGGTTTAAGGGGAAACATTTAAATGTATTGGAATGGCCTAGTCAAAGCCCAGACCTCAATCCAATTGAGAATCTGTGGTATGACTTAATGATTGCTGTACACCAGCGTAACCCATCCAACTTGAAGGAGCTGGATCAGTTTTGCCTTGAAGAATGGGCAAAAATCCCAGTGGCTAGATGTGCCAAGCTTATAGAGACATACCCCAAGAGACTTGCAGCTGTAATTGCTGCAAAAGGTGGCTCTACAAAGTATTGACTTTGGGGGGTGTATAGTTATGCACGCTCAAGATTTCAGTTCTTTTGTCTTATTTCTTGTTTGTTTCACAACATTTTTTTTTTTGCATCTTCAAAGTGGTAGGCATGTTGTGTAAATCAAGTTATACAAACCCCCCAAAAAATCAATTTTAATTCCAGGTTGGAAGGCAACAAAATAGGTTAAATGCCAAGGGGGGTGAATACTTTCGCAAACCACTGTTATATAGAGGTGGTGCATGCCAGGTCCATGCAGAGACATGTGGGGGGGGCAGTGCATGCCAGGTCCATGCAGAGACATGTGGGGGGGCCGGTGCATGCCAGGTCCATGCAGAGACATGTGGGGGGCGGTGCATGCCAGGTCCATGCAGAGACATGTGGGGGGCGGTGCAAGCCAGGTCCATGCAGAGACATGTGGGGGCGGTGCATGCCAGGTCCATGCAGAGACATGTGGGGGGCGGTGCAAGCCAGGTCCATGCAGAGACATGTGGGGGGGCGGTGCAAGCCAGGCCCATGCAGAGACATGTGGGGGGGGCGGTGCATGCCAGGTCCATGCAGAGACATGTGGGGGGGCATGCCAGGTCCATGCAGAGACATGTGGGGGGGCGGTGCAAGCCAGGCCCATGCGGTGCTCAGAGTCTAAATACATACAGTATGTTGCCATCTGATATCTGAAAACTCTATAAGATAAATCTTACCTCAAGGGGCACTTTCACAGAGGGGATAATTGCAGCCCAAATTAATGCTTCACAGAGTTCAAGTAACAGACACATTTCAACATCAACTGTTCAGAAGAGACTGCGTGAAGCAGGCCTTCATGGTCGAATTGCTGCAAAGAAACCACTATTAAAGGACACCAATAAGAAGGAGAGACTTGCTTGGGCCAAGAAACACGAGCAATGGACATTAGACTGCTGGATGTGTCCTTTGGTCTGGAGTCCAAATTTGAGATTTTTTGTTCCAACCGCCATGTCTGTTATTGTGTGGGAGCTGTTATGGTGTGGGGGTGCTTTGCTGGTGACACTGTCTGTGATTTATTTAGAATTCAAGGCACACTTAACCAGCATGGCTACCACAGCATTCTGCAGTGATACGCCATCCCATCTGGTTTGGGCTTAGTGGGACTATCATTTGTTTTTCAAAAAGACAATGACCCAACACACCTCCAGGCTGTGTAAGGGCTATTTTACCAAGAAGGAGAGTGATGGAGTACTGCATCAGATGACCTGGCCTCCACAATCCCCCGACCTCAACCCAATTGAGATGGTTTGGGATGAGTCGGACCGCAGAGTGAAGGAAAAGCAGCCAACAAGTGCTCAGCATATGTGGGAACTCCTTCAAGACTGTTGGAAAAGCATTCCAGGTGAAGCTGGTTGAGCGAATGCCAAGAGTGTGCAAAGCTGTCATCAAGGCAAAGGGTGGCTATTTGAAGAATCTCAAATCTCAAATATATTTTGATTTGTTTAACACTTGTTTGGTCACTACATGATTCCATATGTGTTATTTCATAGTTTTGATGACTTCACTATTATTCTACAATGTAGAAAATAGTAAAAATAAAGAACAACCCTTGAATGAGTAGCTGTGTCCAAACTTTTGACTGGTACTGTATGATAGTGCTGAGTGATTAGGGCTTTTTGAGGTCTCGGTTCGGTTTCGGTTCGATTAATAAAAAAGAATCACGATTTTCGGTTTTGAGTATTTTTGTAAACATTGTATGGGTTGAATGCTGTAACAACACAGAATAAAATGATGAATAAAGGTACCATGATGGTAGTGACTGACCATTGCTGCTTATCACTTATTAACCTTAATTTATTCACATTACTTTAATAAAATATTTCAGTTGTTGTGTATAGTACATTTGTTTTATTTGATGACTTTATTATTTCATTCCAAGTCATCATCTCATCTCTATAGAGCTTCTGCCTATGCTGTCTGACAAAATCATTATTTGAAATTGAAATAAAAATCATTTATAAAGCCCTTTTTTTTTTTTTTTTTTTTTTTTTTACATCAGCAGATGTCACGAAGTGCTATACAGAAACCCAGCCTGAAACCCAGCCTGAAACCCAGCCTGAAACCCAGCCTGAAACCCAGCCTGAAACCCAGCCAGAAACCCAGCCTGAAACCCAGCCTGAAACCCAGCCTGAAACCCAGCCAGAAACCCAGCCTGAAACCCAGCCTGAAACCCAGCCTGAAACCCAGCCTGAAACCTAGCCTGAAACACAGCCAGAAACCCAGCCTGAAACCCAGCCTGAAACCCAGCCTGAAACCCAGCCTGAAACCCAGCCTGAAACCCAGCCTGAAACCCAGCCTGAAACCCAGCCTGAAACCTAGCCTGAAACCCAGCCTGAAACCCAGCCTGAAACCCAGCCTGAAACCCAGCCTGAAACCCAGCCTGAAACCCAGCCTGAAACCCAGCCTGAAACCCCAAACAGCAGCAATGCAGATGTACTGTAGAAGCATGTACTGTAGTTCTTCAGTGTAAATAAGGCATACTTATATGACTGCTGAATACAAACTATCGATCCCTTAGATCATGTATTTCCAGGTAGAGATACATCAAACAAACTGCTCTCTATGTATCCCCTCTTGATCGCGCGTTCTTCTGTCTAGCAGAGGACAAGTAGCCTTGCAATGAGTTATGGTCATTGTAGTTTAATTACCACATTTCCTGAGCTAAACTACAGTGGGGAAAAAAAGTATTTAGTCAGCCACCAATTGTGCAAGTTCTCCCACTTAAAAAGATGAGAGAGGCCTGTAATTTTCATCATAGGTACACGTCAACTATGACAGACAAAATGAGAAGAAAAAAATCCAGAAAATCACATTGTAGGATTTTTAATGAATTTATTTGCAAATTATGGTGGAAAATAAGTATTTGGTCACCTACAAACAAGCAAGATTTCTGGCTCTCACAGACCTGTAACTTCTTCTTTAAGAGGCTCCTCTGTCCTCCACTCGTTACCTGTATTAATGGCACCTGTTTGAACTTGTTATCAGTATAAAAGACACCTGTCCACAACCTCAAACAGTCACACTCCAAACTCCACTATGGCCAAGACCAAAGAGCTGTCAAAGGACACCAGAAACAAAATTGTAGACCTGCACCAGGCTGGGAAGACTGAATCTGCAATAGGTAAGCAGCTTGGTTTGAAGAAATCAACTGTGGGAGCAATTATTAGGAAATGGAAGACATATAAGACCACTGATAATCTCCCTCGATCTGGGGCTCCACGCAAGATCTCACCCCGTGGGGTCAAAATGATCACAAGAACGGTGAGCAAAAATCCCAGAACCACACGGGGGGACCTAGTGAATGACCTGCAGAGAGCTGGGACCAAAGTAACAAAGCCTACCATCAGTAACACACTACGCCGCCAGGGACTCAAATCCTGCAGTGGTCCAGCGTGTCCAGGCCCGTCTGAAGTTTGCTAGAGTGCATTTGGATGATCCAGAAGAGGATTGGGAGAATGTCAGATGAAACCAAAATAGAACTTTTTGGTAAAAACTCAACTCGTCGTGTTTGGAGGACAAAGAATGCTGAGTTGCATCCAAAGAACACCATACCTACTGTGAAGCATGGGGATGGAAACATCATGCTTTGGGGCTGTTTTTCTGCAAAGGGACCAGGACGACTGATCCAGTGTAAAGGAAAGAATGAATGGGGCCATGTATCGTGAGATTTTGAGTGAAAACCTCCTTCCATCAGCAAGGGCATTGAAGATGAAACGTGGCTGGGTCTTTCAGCATGACAATGATCCCAAACACACCGCCCGGGCAACGAAGGAGTGGCTTCGTAAGAAGCATTTCAAGGTCCTGGAGTGGCCTAGCCAGTCTCCAGATCTCAACCCCATAGAAAATCTTTGGAGGGAGTTGAAAGTCCGTGTTGCCAGCGACAGCCCCAAAACATCACTGCTCTAGAGGAGATCTGCATGGAGGAATGGGCCAAAACACCAGCAACAGTGTGTGAAAACCTTGTGAAGACTTACAGAAAACGTTTGACCTGTGTCATTGCCAACAAAGGGTATATAACAAAGTATTGAGAAACTTTTGTTATTGACCAAATACTTATTTTCCACCATAATTTGCAAATAAATTCATTAAAAATCCTACAATGTGATTTTCTGGATTTTATTTTCTCATTTTGTCTGTCATAGTTGACGTGTACCTATGATGAAAATTACAGGCCTCTAGAACATTGGCCTGTTGGAAACTACAACTTCGTACTACATTGCACAGTTCAGGCTGGATCTGATTTATCTCTAGAGAAACTGCAGCGCAATGTGCGCATTGAGCTCACAGAAAAACCCTCTGAATGAAAATAATTTAACTGACAATTAGTTGTTTAAAAATGGAAAAATAACCAACGTTTTGGTTAATTGCTCAGCATTAGCATCATGGATATAAAAAGTTATATCTTTGTGATGGAGTGATGGAAAAAAAAATCTGCCTCAGCGACAATTATTTGAACAATTCAATGGACGTTTTGTGCATTAAGGTGATGACTAAAAGTGTCTTATTAGGAATTTTCTAAATCTGACTTCTCTATGTGGCCGTCTACAGAAATGGTCTTTCTGAGCCGGGCGTTAGTTAAACCGCAGTACCGAAGCAAGACTGTAGGAGCAGTTGAAACCATGCTTGTATACCGGAACCCTGGCACTTCTCCTTCTCTCCTCTGGGACAAAAGGAACACAATGAATCCACGTCCCGAATGGCACACTATTCCCTATGTAGTGCACTACTGTTGACATGCCATTCTCAAAAGTAGTGCACTGTATATTGGAATAGGGTTGCCATTTGGGACGCACAGTGAGAGGGGCAAACAATAGCAGCGTGTGCTCCCTTAAATGATTGTTTTCTGGCAACATCCTGAACAGTCCAGGGAAAACCCCGCTGGTCCATGCCAGCTCCCAGCGGGTGAGCGGCTGGGCAGGCTAGGACCGGGGCGGGCGGGCGGGACTGTTGGCTACACGCACAGGGCCCGGACAATGAGTCAATTCTGGACCCCATGGCGTTTTTGGGAAGTGGACACAGACTGGGGGCACGGGGGGCGTGCTACAGGGTCCTTAGGTGTCTTGTTTTTGCAGCGGAAGGAATCCCCTAATGGGATGTGTGTGTTCCTGATGGAAGCAGCTTTTACGCTGGTCTGGTCTGAGGTCATGAAAGGATCGTTCTCAGAACATAGCTGGGCGGCTGACCAAGCTTTTCAACACGCAACTATTCGGTTGTTTAACAAACGGGCTCGACTACAGATTGAATGGGTTTGGAAGTGGGGATCAGGGGGGAGGGAGACCTTGTGTGCCCGGGCAGATTGTACCCCCAGAGTACAAGTACCGAGGGCACAGGGACAATGCCATCCCCAAAAAGGGACATTTGGTGCTCCACAGAGAAATGTACCGAGGGCACAGGGACAATGCCATCCCCAAAAAGGGACATTTGGTGCTCCACAGAGAAATGTACCGAGGGCACAGGGACAATGCCATCCCCAAAAAGGGACATTTGGTGCTCCACAGAGAAATGTACCGAGGGCACAGGGACAATGCCATCCCCAAAAAGGGACATTTGGTGCTCTACAGAGAAATGTACCGAGGGTACATTCAAAGTAAAAAATACTTTGAAGTACTTAAGTAGTTTTTGTGGGTATCTGTACTTTACTTTACAATTTATATTTTTGACAACTTTTTCTTTTAACTTCACTACATTCCTAAAGGAAATCATTTAATTTTTTTTCACTCCATTCTGAATGCTTAGCAGCACAGGAAAATGGTCAAATTCACGCACTTATCAAGAGAACATCATCCCTGGTCGTCCCTACTGTCTCTGATCTGGCGGACTCACTAAACACAAATGGTTCGTTTCTAAATGATGTCTGAGTGTTGGGATGTGCCCCTCGCTGGCCATAAATAAATCAAAACAAGAAAATTGTGCCGTCTGGTTTGCCTACTATAAGGAATTTGAAATTAGTTTGATACTTAAGTATATTTTAGCAAATACTTTTGATGCTTAAGTATATTTAAAAAAAATACTTTTAGACTTTTACTCAAGTAGTATTTTACAGGGTGACTTTCACTTTTACTTGAGTCATTTTCTATTAAGGTATCTTTACTTTTACTCAAGTATGAAAATTGGGTACTTTTTCCACCACTAGGTGCATTAGGTTAGGGAAATGTGTTACTCTCAGTGTGTTTGTGTGTGTGTGTGTGTGTGTGTGGCTTGCAGTGTGTGGCCTCCAGATTGCGGGCCTGAGAAAAACTAGGGCAAAGCAATTTGCTAGGTACTGCTCGGTTTCAGCTGTCGTGGGCAGCTTAGCTGTTTGACGAAGGAGGTGCTTTCTGTTCCCTTGAGTGCCGTGCATACAGGGACCTTTGAATTGTTTGGATCCTTTTTTTGTCAATTTGATTGGTGGATTCAAATAAAGTATTTAAAATGTGTGTGTGTGTGTGTGTGTGTGTGTGTGTGTGTGTGTGTGTGTGTGTGTGTGCTGGTTGGACTCGGCTGGATAACATTACAGCAGCAGTTGGGGGTGATGTCTCATTTTACGGGGTTCTCATAAAGTTCCTCTTAATAACCTAGAATTTCAATGATGTCTTCAATTTAAAACATACGTATCCATGCAGAATACAACACATAGGCTGCATGGTCCCAGAGGGCTCTGGTCAAAAGCACTATACAGGGAAGGAATAGGGTGCTATTTGGGACGCAGCAGTTTAAGATGTGTACTACAGCCAAACACAATAACACACTTATATTAAAGCTGCAGTAGATTACATAGGACACACACACACACACACACACACACACACACACACACACACACACACACAGACGCTGTCACCAGAGAGTTATCATGTACTCTCCAGACCTGGGTTCAAATTACATTTTACATTATTTTAAAATTCTTTAGCCCATCCCTGCCGCAATGGGACCATTATGTCCTAAAGCTGTAACACTTGCCAAGAGATGCCTGACATCTCGTGGGGGTGCCTGACGTTTTGTGGGGGTGCCCGACGTCTCTTGGGGGTGCCCGACGTCTCTTGGGGGTGCCTGACGTCTCTTGGGGGTGCCTGACGTCTCGTGGGGGTGCCTGACATCTCGTGGGGGTGCCTGACGTCTCTTGGGGGTGCCTGACATCTTGTGGGGGTGCCTGACGTCTCGTGGGGGTGCCTGACATCTCTTGGGGGTGCCCGACGTCTCTTGGGGGTGCCTGACGTCTTTTGGGGGTGCCTGACGTCCCTTGGGGGTGCCCAACGTCTCGTGGGGGTGCCTGACGTCTCTTGGGCGTGCCTGACGTCTCTTGGGGGTGCCCGACGTCTCGTGGGGGTGCCCGACATCTCTTGGGGGTGCCTGACGTCTCTTGGGGGTGCCCGACGTCTCTTGGGGGTGCCTGACGTCTCTTGGGCGTGCCTAACATCTCTTGGGCGTGCCTAACGTCTCTTGGGCGTGCCTAACATCTCGTGGGGGGTGCCTGACGTCTCTTGGGGGTGCCTAACGTCTCGTGGGGTGCCTGACGTCTCGTGGGGTGCCTGACGTCTCTTGGGCGTGCCTGATGTCTCTTGGGGGTGCCTGACGTCTCTTGGCGTGCCTAACGTCTCTTGGGGTGCCCTAACGTCTCGTGGGGGTGCCTGACGTCTCTTTGGGCGTGCCTGATGTCTCTTGGGGGTGCCTGATGTTTTCTTGGGGTGCCTAACGTCTTGTGGGCGTGCCTGACGTCTCTTGGGGGTGCCTAACGTCTCTTGGGCGTGCCTAACGTCTCTTGGGCGTGCCTAACGTCTCGTGGGGGTGCCTGACGTCTCTTGGGGGTGCCTGACGTTTATTGGGGGTGCCTAACGTCTTGTGGGCGTGCCTGACGTCTCTTGGGCGTGCCTGATGTCTCTTGGGGGTGCCCGACGTCTCGTGGGGGTGCCCGACATCTCTTGGGGGTGCCTGACGTCTCTTGGGGGTGCCCGACGTCTCTTGGGGGTGCCTGACGTCTCTTGGGCGTGCCTAACATCTCTTGGGCGTGTCTAACGTCTCTTGGGCGTGCCTAACATCTCGTGGGGGTGCCTGACGTCTCTTGGGGGTGCCTAACGTCTCGTGGGGGTGCCTGACGTCTCGTGGGGGTGCCTGACGTCTCTTGGGCGTGCCTGATGTCTCTTGGGGGTGCCTGACGTCTCTTGGGCGTGCCTAACGTCTCTTGGGGGTGCCTAACGTCTCGTGGGGGTGCCTGACGTCTCTTGGGCGTGCCTGATGTCTCTTGGGGGTGCCTGACGTTTCTTGGGGGTGCCTAACGTCTTGTGGGCGTGCCTGACGTCTCTTGGGGGTGCCTAACGTCTCTTGGGCGTGCCTAACGTCTCTTGGGCGTGCCTAACGTCTCTTGGGCGTGCCTAACGTCTCGTGGGGGTGCCTGACGTCTCTTGGGGGTGCCTGACGTTTCTTGGGGGTGCCTAACGTCTTGTGGGCGTGCCTGACGTCTCTTGGGGGTGCCTAACGTCTCGTGGGGGTGCCTGACATCTCTTGGGGGTGCCTGACGTCTCTTGGGGGTG
>NW_025534734.1:35000-70000 GCF_020615455.1 Coregonus clupeaformis
ATCACATTGTATGATTTTTAAGTAATTAATTTGCATTTTATTGCATGACATAAGTATTTGATACATCAGAAAAGCAGAACTTAATATTTGGTACAGAAACCTTTGTTTGCAATTACAGAGATCATACGTTTCCTGTAGGTCTTGACCAGGTTTGCACACACTGCAGTAGGGATTTTGGCCCACTCCTCCATACAGACCTTCTCCAGATCCTTCAGGTTTCGGGTCTGTCGCTGGGCAATACGGACTTTCAGCTCCCTCCAAAGATGTTCTATTGGGTTCAGGTCTGGAGACTGGCTAGGCCACTCCAGGACCTTGAGATGCTTCTACGGAGCCACTCCTTAGTTGCCCTGGCTGTGTGTTTGGTCGTTGTCATGCTGGAAGACCCAGCCATGACCCATCTTCAATGCTCTTACTGAGGGAAGGAGGTTGTTGGCCAAGATATCGTGATACATGTTCCCATCCATCCTCCCCTCAATATGGTGCAGTCGTCCTGTCCCCTTTGCAGAAAAGCATCCCCAAAGAATGATGTTTCCACCTCCATGCTTCACGGTTGGGATGGTGTTCTTGGGGTTGTACTCATCCTTCTTCTTCCTCCAAACACGGCGAGTGGAGTTTAGACCAAAAAGCTCTATTTTTGTCTCATCAGACCACATGACCTTCTCCCATTCTTCCTCTGGATCATCCAGATGGTCATTGGCAAACTTCAGACGGGCCTGGACATGCGCTGGCTTGAGCAGGGGGACCTTGCGTGCGCTGCAGGATTTTAATCCATGACGGCGTAGTGTGTTGCTAATGGTTTTCTTTGAGACTGTGGTCCCAGCTCTCTTCAGGTCATTGACCAGGTCCTGCCGTGTAGTTCTGGGCTGATCCCTCACCTTCCTCATGATCATTGATGCCCCACGAGGTGAGATCTTGCATGGATTCCCAGACCGAGGGTGATTGACCGTCATCTTGAACTTCTTCCATTTTCTAATAATTGCGCCAACAGTTGTTGCCTTCTCACCAAGCTGCTTGCCTATTGTCCTGTAGCCCATCCCAGCCTTGTGCAGGTCTACAATTGTATCCCTGATGTCCTTACACAGCTCTCTGGTCTTGGCCATTGTGGAGAGGTTGGAGTCCGTTTGATTGAGTGTGTGGACAGGTGTCTTTTATACAGGTAACGAGTTAAAACAGGTGCAGTTAATACAGGTATTGAGTGGAGAACAGGAGGGCTTCTTAAAGAAAAACTAACAGGTCTGTGAGAGCCGGAATTCTTACTGGTTGGTAGGTGATCAAATACTTATGTCATGCAATAAAATGCAAATTAATTACTTAAAAATCATACAATGTGATTTTCTGGATTTTTGTTTTAGATTCCGTCTCTCACAGTTGAAGTGTACCTATGATAAAAATTACAGACCTCTACATGCTTTGTAAGTAGGAAAACCTGCAAAATCGGCAGTGTATCAAATACTTGTTCTCCCCACTGTATGTGTATGTGTGTATGTGTATATATACACTGCCATTACATGAAATCCAAATAAAAATTAATTTAAATTACAGGTTGTAATGCAACAAAATAGGAAAAAACGCCAAGGGGGATGAATACTTTTGCAAGGGACTGTAACAGACTCCCATCCAGAGTGACACACAGAAGCAACCAGGGTCAACGCCCTGCTCAAGGGCACATCGACAGATCTCCCACAAGGTCAAAAACTTTGACCTGAACCAGCGATCCATGATCCCCCCCACAGTTCCCCAAGAGCTGCCCTCAACCTCCTTTATAAATGTTTACATAAGAACATGTCCGCTGGCGTTCTGTATGTGACAATAAAGAGCTGTAATTAATATTGTAGCGACCTTAACCCAACACTGAGCCACCTAGTCAAGAGGTACGGACCTCTAGATGTAATGGTTAAGGTGTTAGCTTGACAGTCGCTGTACCCAGGTACGAGTCCCGGACGGGAGTATCCCCTGAATTCGCTACATTGGTGTCAGAAGTGGCATGGCAGCGAGGCATGTACACTTTAGGGACCTGAATAGAGAAGAGGTACATTTTTGCCATTTACAAGGAACACACGGTTTTGTCACTGTGGTTGTACCTAAAAAACACAAATGTTTACCTTTTGGCACTTTTAAGTTATGAACTGCAAAGGTACAATTATGTACCTATAACCAATGCTACAATGGACACACCTTAAAGGTGTGTTTTCGGGGATCCTGAGTGGCGCAGCGGTCTAAGGTCACTACAGACCCGGGTTCGATCCCTGGCTGTATCACAACCGGCCGTGATCGGGAGTCTCATAGGGCGGCGCACAATTACATGTATCTATCATGCATCACTGTCCCCTGCTCCTTTTACATGGATCCATCATGCATCACTGTCCCCTGCTCCCCTTACATGGATCCATCATGCATCACTGTCCCCTGCTCCCCTTACATGGATCCATCATGCATCAGTGTCCCCTGCTCCCCTTACATAGATCCATCATGCATCACTGTCCCCTGCTCCCCTTACATGGATCCATCATGCATCACTGTCCCCTGCTCCCCTTACATGGATCCATCATGCATCACTGTCCCCTGCTCCTCTCACATGGATCCATCATGCATCACTGTCCCCTGCTCCCCTTACATGGATCCATCATGCATCACTGTCCCCCTGCTCCCCCTTACATGGATCCATCATGCATCACTGTCCCCTGCTCCTCTTACATGGATCCATCATGCATCACTGTCCCCTGCTCCCCTTACATGGATCCATCATGCATCACTGTCCCCTGCTCCTCTTACATGGATCCATCATGCATCACTGTCCCCTGCTCCCCTTACATGGATCCATCATGCATCACTGTCCCCTGCTCCCCTTACATGGATCCATCATGCATCACTGTCCCCTGCTCCCCTTACATGGATCCATCATGCATCACTGTCCCCTGCTCCCCTTACATGGATCCATCATGCATCACTGTCCCCTGCTCCTCTCACATGGATCCATCATGCATCACTGTCCCCTGCTCCCCTTACATGGATCCATCATGCATCACTGTCCCCTGCTCCCCTTACATGGATCCATCATGCATCACTGTCCCCTGCTCCTCTTACATGGATCCATCATGCATCACTGTCCCCTGCTCCCCTTACATGGATCCATCATGCATCACTGTCCCCTGCTCCTCTTACATGGATCCATCATGCATCACTGTCCCCTGCTCCCCTTACATGGATCCATCATGCATCACTGTCTCCTGCTCCGCTTACATGGATCCATCATGCATCACTGTCCCCTGTTCCTCTTACATGGATCCATCATGCATCACTGTCCCCTGCTCCCCTTACATGGATCCATAATGCATCACTGTCCCCTGCTCCCCTTACATGGATCCATAATGCATCACTGTCCCCTGCTCCTCTTACATGGATCCATCATGCATCACTGTCCCCTGCTCCCCTTACATGGATCCATCATGCATCACTGTCCCCTGCTCCGCTTACATGGATCCATCATGCATCACTGTCCCCTGTTCCTCTTACATGGATCCATCATGCATCACTGTCCCCTGCTCCCCTTACATGGATCCATAATGCATCACTGTCCCCTGCTCCCCTTACATGGATCCATAATGCATCACTGTCCCCTGCTCCCCTTACATGGATCTATCATGCATCACTGTCCCCTGCTCCCCTTACATGGATCTATCATGCATCACTGTCCCCTGCTCCCCTTACATGGATCCATCATGCATCACTGTCCCCTGCTCCCTGTGACACTCTGGCTCTATGGACTTTGATTTTTGAGCCAGGGTTGTTCATTTCACTTGGGTGTATTTCTATGTTGGTTAGTCTAGGTTGTTTTTCTATGTTTGGTCAATGACTCCCAATCGGAGGTAACGAGTGTCAGCTGTCGGCTCGTTATCTCTGATTGGGAGCCATATTTATACTGTGTTGGTTTTCATTGTATTTGTGGGTTTTTGTTCCAGGTTCAGTATTTTGTTCACTATTGGACTTCACTTTCGTCTTTCCTTTTGTTTTGACGTGCTTGTCTAATAAAGTCATCATGTTCACTCAACGCGCTGCGTATTGGTCCGCTTCCTCAGACGATCGTGACAGAAAAACCCACCCCAGAAGGACCAAGCAGCGTGTCCAGGAGCAAGACAGCTGGACATGGGAGGAGGCGCCTGGTAAGGAGATCGAGAGAGGCTGGCGATGGCCCAGGTGGGCAAATCGTGGTCCTGGGAGGACATGCTCGGGGGCAAGGGACCTTGGGGAAGATCAAGGCCCTGGCGAGAGAGGAGCAACGGCGTCAGCAGGGCCATCATCGTTGGAAGGACGAGAGGCAACCCCAAAAAGTTTTTGGGGGGCACATGGCTTAGGGCGGCTGGGCAGCAGGAGGCTGCCACAGGGAGACGTGGAGAGAAGGCTATCGGATTACGGGAGCCATTGGCGAGTAGAGGAAGGGGAAGTTGTTGCGCACGGCGTGAGAGACTGATGTGTGTTACCAGTCCGCCCGGCCCGTTCCTGATCCCCAGTTAAAGCCAGTGGTGTGTGTTCCCAGTACGGACCGGCCTGTTCCTGCTCCACGCACCAAGCCCACGGTGTGCGTCGCCAGCCCAGCCCGGCCTGTTCCTGCTCCACGCACAGAACCTACGGTGTGCGTCGACAGCCCTGCCCGGCCTGTTCCTGCTCCACGCACCAAGCCCACGGTGTGTGCGTCGCCAGCCCAGCCCGGCCTGTTCCTGCTCCACGCACAGAACCACGGTGTGCGTCGCCAGCCCAGCCCGGCCTGTTCCTGCTCCACGCACAGAGCCTACGGTGTGCGTCGACAGCCCTGCCCGGCCTGTTCCTGCTCCACGCACCAAGCCCACGGTGTGCGTCGCCAGCCCAGCCCGGCCTGTTCCTGCTCCACGCACAGAACCTACGGTGTGCGTCGCCAGCCCAGCCCGGCCTGTTCCTGCTCCACGCACAGAACCTACGGTGTGCGTCGCCAGCCCAGCCCGGCCTGTTCCTGCTCCACGCACAGAGGATACGGTGTGCGTCGACAGCCCTGCCCGGCCTGTTCCTGCTCCACGCACCAAGGATACGGTGTGCGTCGACAGCCCTGCCCGGCCTGTTCCTGCCACCCGCACCAAGTCTACGGTGTGCGTCGCCAGCCCGGTCCGGCCTGTTCCTTCTCCCCGCACTAGCCCTGAGATGCGTGTCCTCAGCCCGGTACCTCCAGTTCCGGCACTACGCGCCAGGCCAAGGTGCGCCTCAGACGGCCAGAGTCTGCCCGTCTGCCCAACGGCACCTGAACTGCCCGTCTGGCCCAACGGCGCCTGAACTGCCCGTCTGCCCAACGGCGCCTGAACTGCCCGTCTGCCCAACGGCGCCTGAACTGCCCGTCTGCCCAACGGGCGCCTGGACTGCCCGTCTGCCCAACGGCGCCTGAACTGCCCGTCTGCCCAACGGCGCTTGAACTGCCCGTCTGCCCAACGGCGCTAAAGGCGCCCGTCTGTACTGAACCTGCAAAGCCGCCCGTCTGCCATGAGCCTTCAGAGCCGTCCGCCAGACCGGGAGCCGCTAGAGCCTTCCGCCAGACAGGAGCCGCTAGAGCCTTCCGCCAGACAGGATCAGCCAGAGCCTTCCGCCAGACAGGATCAGCCAGAGCCTTCCGCCAGACAGGATCAGCCAGAGCCTTCCGCCAGACAGGATCAGCCAGAGCCTTCCGCCAGACAGGATCAGCCAGAGCCTTCCGCCAGACAGGATCAGCCAGATCCGTCAGCCAGCCATGAGCAGCCAGATCCGTCAGCCAGCCACGAGCAGCCAGATCCGTCAGCCAGCCATGAGCAGCCAGATCCGTCAGCCAGCCATGAGCCGTCCAGCCAGGATCCCGCCAGAGCCGTCCAGCCAGGATCCGCCAGAGCCGTCCCAGCAAGGATCCGCCAGAGCCGTCCAGCCAGGATCCGCCAGAGCCAGCCAGCCAGGATCCGCCATTCAGTCCGGTGCTGCCCCTTAGTCCGGTGCTGCCCCTTAGCCCGGTGCTGCCCCTTAGTCCGGTGCTGCCCCTGAGTCCGGTGATGCCTCTTAGTCCAGTGCTGTCCCTTAATCCTGTGGGGTTTAGTTGGGGGGTGGTCATTTGGAGGAGGCTACGTAAGCGGGTAGTGACTATGGTGGGGTGGGGACCACGACCAGTGCCTGAGCCGCCACCATAGACAGACGCCCACCCAGACCCTCCCCTAGACTGTATGCTGGTGCGCCCGGAGTTCGCACCTTTAGGGGGGGGTACTGTGACACTCTGGCTCTATGGACTTTGATTTTTGAGCCAGGGTTGTTCATTTCACTTGGGTGTATTTCTGTGTTGTTTAGTCTAGGTTGTTTTTCTATGTTTGGTCAATGACTCCCAATCGGAGGTAACGAGTGTCAGCTGTCGGCTCGTTATCTCTGATTGGGAGCCATATTTATACTGTGTTGGTTTTCATTGTATTTGTGGGTTTTTGTTCCAGGTTCAGTATTTTGTTCACTATTGGACTTCACTTTCGTCTTTCCTTTTGTTTTGACGTGCTTGTCTAATAAAGTCATCATGTTCACTCAACGCGCTGCGTATTGGTCCGCTTCCTCAGACGATCGTGACACTCCCCTTACATGGATCCATCATGCATCACTGTCCCCTGCTCCTCTTACATGGATCCATCATGCATCACTGTCCCCTGCTCCCCTTACATGGATCCATCATGCATCACTGTCCCCTGCTCCCCTTACATGGATCCATCATGCATCACTGTCCCCTGTTCCTCTTACATGGATCCATCATGCATCACTGTCCCCTGCTCCCCTTACATGGATCCATCATGCATCACTGTCCCCTGCTCCCAATATGGGCATGAGAAATGAATTCCGTTCTCCCTACATGCAGACAATGGGACATCAGCAGTGAGCTGACATGATTTAGACTGCCCCCGGGGGGGAACAATGTGTTCCTGTTCAGTTTATCAGCCCGCGCCACTCTCTGTGTCCCGCTGAGCCCTCTGGCGTCTTCACGAGAGCCGTAAAGACGTTGCGGTGTGATGGCCCCTGAAAGGAGCCCCGCCAGCGCTTTCTATGGTAGCTCTCATTCCCTGCTTTCTCTACTCACTCACTTACTCACTCACTCACTCACTCACTCACTCACTCACTCACTCACTCACTCACTCACACACACAGCCGGAGCTACAGTAATCAGCCGCCAGGCAGCGCATTGTTTTCTATGTCAGCTAACGTTCCATGCAGCTTGCCTGCCTGCCAGCACGTCGGGTGATGTATTGTACATTTGGTCTCAGTCTGTTTATTGTTAAATAATGTGGTATTTCATCTGATTATTCAGCATAGAGCTGAGGAAGGGAAGAGAGGAAACAAACACACAGGGGACACTAACGCTCAGACAAAGTGGACATGGTGTTATGGAGGGTGAGAGACAGGGGACTCCACTAACGCTCAGACAAAGTGGACATGGTGTTATGGAGGGTGGGAGACGGGGGACTCCACTAACGCTCAGACAAAGTGGACATGGTGTTATGGAGGGTGGGAGACGGGGGACTCCACTAACGCTCAGACAAAGTGGACATGGTGTTATGGAGGGTGAGAGACGGGGACTCCACTAACGCTCAGACAAAGGGGACATGGTGTTATGGAGGGTGAGAGACGGGGGACTCCACTAACGCTCAGACAAAGTGGACATGGTGTTATGGAGGGTGAGAGACGGGGGACTCCACTAACGCTCAGACAAAGTGGACATGGTGTTATGGAGGGTGAGAGACGGGGGACTCACTAACGCTCAGACAAAGGGGACATGGTGTTATGGAGGGTGAGAGACGGGGGGACTCTACTAACGCTCAGACAAAGGGGACATGGTGTTATGGAGGGTGAGAGACGGGGGACTCCACTAACGCTCAGACAAAGGGGACATGGTGTTATGGAGGGTGAGAGACGGGGACTCCACTAACGCTCAGACAAAGTGGACATGGTGTTATGGAGGGTGAGAGACGGGAGACTACACTAACGCTCAGACAAAGGGGACATGGTGTTGTGGAGGGTGAGAGACGGGGGACTCCACTAACGCTCAGACAAAGGGGACATGGTGTTATGGAGGGTGAGAGACGGGGGACTCCACTAACGCTCAGACAAAGTGGACATGGTGTTATGGAGGGTGAGAGACGGGACTCCACTAACGCTCAGACAAAGTGGACATGGTGTTATGGAGGGTGAGAGACGGGGGACTCCACTAACGCTCAGACAAAGGGGACATGGTGTTATGGAGGGTGAGAGACGGGGGACTCCACTAACGCTCAGACAAAGTGGACATGGTGTTATGGAGGGTGAGAGACGGGGGACTCCACTAACGCTCAGAAAAAGGGGACATGGTGTTATGGAGGGTGAGAGACGGGGGACTCCACTAACGCTCAGACAAAGTGGACATGGTGTTATGGAGGGTGAGAGACGGGGGACTCCACTAACGCTCAGACAAAGTGGACATGGTGTTATGGAGGGTGAGAGACGGGGGACTCCACTAACGCTCAGACAAAGTGGACATGGTGTTATGGAGGGTGTGAGACGGGGGACTCCACTAACGCTCAGACAAAGTGGACATGGTGTTATGGAGGGTGAGAGACGGGGCTCTACTAACGCTCAGACAAAGTGGACATGGTGTTATGGAGGGTGAGAGACGGGACTCCACTAACGCTCAGACAAAGTGGACATGGTGTTATGGAGGGTGAGAGACGGGGGACTCCACTAACGCTCAGACAAAGGGGACATGGTGTTATGGAGGGTGAGAGACGGGACTCCACTAACGCTCAGACAAAGTGGACATGGTGTTATGGAGGGTGAGAGACGGGGACTCCACTAACGCTCAGACAAAGTGGACATGGTGTTATGGAGGGTGAGAGACGGGGGACTCCACTAACGCTCAGACAAAGTGGACATGGTGTTATGGAGGGTGAGAGACGGGGGACTCCACTAACGCTCAGACAAAGGGGACATGGTGTTATGGAGGGTGAGAGACGGGGCACCACTAACGCTCAGACAAAGTGGACATGGTGTTATGGAGGGTGAGAGACGGGGACTCCACTAACGCTCAGACAAAGTGGACATGGTGTTATGGAGGTTGAGAGACGGGGGACTCCACTAACGCTCAGACAAAGTGGACATGGTGTTATGGAGGGTGAGAGACGGGACTCCACTAACGCTCAGACAAAGTGGACATGGTGTTATGGAGGGTGAGAGACGGGGGACTCCACTAACGCTCAGACAAAGTGGACATGGTGTTATGGAGGGTGAGAGACAGGGGACTCCACTAACGCTCAGACAAAGGGGACATGGTGTTATGGAGGGTGAGAGACGGGGACTCCACTAACGCTCAGACAAAGGGGACATGGTGTTATGGAGGGTGAGAGACGGGGGACTCCACTAACGCTCAGACAAAGTGGACATGGTGTTATGGAGGGTGAGAGACGGGGGACTCCACTAACGCTCAGACAAAGTGGACATGGTGTTATGGAGGGTGAGAGACGGGGGACTCCACTAACGCTCAGACAAAGGGGACATGGTGTTATGGAGGGTGAGAGACGGGACTCCACTAACGCTCAGACAAAGGGGACATGGTGTTATGGAGGGTGAGAGACGGGGACTCCACTAACGCTCAGACAAAGGGGACATGGTGTTATGGAGGGTGAGAGACGGGGGACTCCACTAACGCTCAGACAAAGGGGACATGGTGTTATGGAGGGTGAGAGACGGGGGACTCCACTAACGCTCCAGACAAAGTGGACATGGTGTTATGGAGGGTGAGAGACGGGGGACTCCACTAACGCTAAGACAAAGGGGACATGGTGTTATGGAGGGTGAGAGACGGGGAATCCACTAACGCTCAGACAAAGGGGACATGGTGTTATGGAGGGTGAGAGACGGGGACTCCACTAACGCTCCAGACAAAGGGGGACATGGTGTTATGGAGGGTGAGAGACGGGGACTCCACTAACGCTCAGACAAAGGGGACATGGTGTTATGGAGGGTGAGAGACGGGGACTCCACTAATGCTCAGACAAAGTGGACATGGTGTTATGGAGGGTGAGAGACGGGGGACTCCACTAACGCTCAGACAAAGGGGACATGGTGTTATGGAGGGTGAGAGACGGGGGACTCCACTAACGCTCAGACAAAGTGGACATGGTGTTATGGAGGGTGAGAGACGGGGGACTCCACTAACGCTCAGACAAAGGGGACATGGTGTTGTGGAGGGTGAGAGAGGGGACTCCACTAACGCTCAGACAAAGGGGACATGGTGTTATGGAGGGTGAGAGACGGGGGACTCCACTAACGCTCAGACAAAGTGGACATGGTGTTATGGAGGGTGAGAGACGGGGGACTCCACTAACGCTCAGACAAAGTGGACATGGTGTTATGGAGGGTGAGAGACTGGACTCCACTAACGCTCAGACAAAGTGGACATGGTGTTATGGATGGTGAGAGACGGGGGACTCCACTAACGCTCAGACAAAGTGGACATGGTGTTATGGAGGGTGAGAGACGGGGGACTCCACTAACGCTCAGACAAAGGGGATATGGTGTTATGGAGGGTGAGAGACGGGGGACTCCACTAACGCTCAGACAAAGGGGACATGGTGTTATGGAGGGTGAGAGACGGGGGACTCCACTAACGCTCAGACAAAGTGGACATGGTGTTATGGAGGGTGAGAGACGGGACTCCACTAAGGCTCAGACAAAGGGGACATGGTGTTATGGAGGGTGAGAGACTGGACTCCACTAACGCTCAGACAAAGTGGACATGGTGTTATGGAGGGTGAGAGACGGGGGACTCCACTAACGCTCAGACAAAGGGGACATGGTGTTATGGAGGGTGAGAGACGGGGGACTCCACTAACGCTCAGACAAAGGGGACATGGTATTATGGAGGGTGAGAGACGGGGGACTCCACTAACGCTCAGACAAAGGGGACATGGTGTTATGGAGGGCTGAGAGACGGGGAGACTCCACTAATGCTCAGACAAAGTGGACATGGTGTTATGGAGGGTGAGAGACGGGGGACTCCACTAACGCTCAGACAAAGTGGACATGGTGTTATGGAGGGTGAGAGACGGGGGACTCACTAACGCTCAGACAAAGGGGACATGGTGTTATGGAGGGTGAGAGACGGGGACTCCACTAACGCTCAGACAAAGTGGACATGGTGTTATGGAGGGTGAGAGACGGGGGACTCCACTAACGCTCAGACAAAGTGGACATGGTGTTGGAGGGTGGGAGACGGGGGACTCTACTAACGCTCAGACAAAGGGGACATGGTGTTATGGAGGGTGAGAGACGGGGACTCCACTAACGCTCAGACAAAGGGGACATGGTGTTATGGAGGGTGAGAGACGGGGACTCCACTAACGCTCAGACAAAGTGGACATGGTGTTATGGAGGGTGAGAGACGGGGACTCCACTAACGCTCAGACAAAGGGGACATGGTGTTATGGAGGGTGAGAGACGGGGACTCCACTAACGCTCAGACAAAGTGGACATGGTGTTATGGAGGGTGAGAGACGGGGGACTCCACTAACGCTCAGTCAAAGTGGACATGGTGTTATGGAGGGTGAGAGACGGGGGACTCCACTAACGCTCAGACAAAGTGGACATGGTGTTATGGAGGGTGAGAGAGCGGGACTCCACTAACGCTCAGACAAAGTGGACATGGTGTTATGGAGGGTGAGAGACGGGGGACTCCACTAACGCTCAGACAAAGTGGACATGGTGTTATGGAGGGTGAGAGACGGGGAATCCACTAACGCTCAGACAAAGTGGACATGGTGTTATGGAGGGTGAGAGACGGGGGACTCCACTAACGCTCAGACAAAGGGGACATGGACCACTATAGCAAGGGAAATGGTGTTATGGAGGGTGAGAGACGGGGACTCCACTAACGCTCAGACAAAGTGGACATGGTGTTATGGAGGGTGAGAGACGGGGGACTCCACTAACGCTCAGACAAAGGGGACATGGTGTTATGGAGGGTGAGAGACGGGGGACTCCACTAACGCTCAGACAAAGTGGACATGGTGTTATGGAGGGTGAGAGAGACGGGACTCCACTAACGCTCAGACAAAGTGGACATGGTGTTATGGAGGGTGAGAGACGGGGACTCCACTAACGCTCAGACAAAGTGGACATGGTGTTATGGAGGGTAAGAGACGGGGACTCCACTAACGCTCAGACAAAGGGGACATGGTGTTATGGAGGGTGAGAGACGGGGGACTCCACTAACGCTCAGACAAAGTGGACATGGTGTTATGGAGGGTGAGAGACGGGGGACTCCACTAACGCTCAGACAAAGGGGACATGGTGTTATGGATGGTGAGAGACGGGACTCCACTAACGCTCAGACAAAGGGGACATGGTGTTATGGAGGGTGAGAGACGGGGGACTCCACTAACGCTCAGACAAAGTGGACATGGTGTTATGGAGGGTGAGAGACGGGGGACTCCACTAACGCTCAGACAAAGGGGACATGGTGTTATGGAGGGTGAGAGACGGGGGACTCCACTAACGCTCAGACAAAGTGGACATGGTGTTATGGAGGGTGAGAGACTGGGGACTCCACTAACGCTCAGACAAAGGGGACATGGTGTTATGGAGGGTGAGAGACGGGGGACTCACTAACGCTCAGACAAAGTGGACATGGTGTTATGGAGGGTGAGAGACAGGACTCCACTAACGCTCAGACAAAGTGGACATGGTGTTATGGAGGGTGAGACGGGGGACTCCACTAACGCTCAGACAAAGTGGACATGGTGTTATGGGAGGGTGAGAGACGGGGAGACTCCACTAACGCTCAGACAAAGGGGACATGGTGTTATGGAGGGTGAGAGACGGGACTCCACTAGCGCTCAGACAAAGGGGACATGGTGTTATGGAGGGTGAGAGACGGGGGACTCCACTAACGCTCAGACAAAGGGGACATGGTGTTATGGAGGGTGAGAGACGGGGGACTCCACTAACGCTCAGACAAAGTGGACATGGTGTTATGGAGGGTGAGAGACGGGGGACTCCACTAACGCTCAGACAAAGGGGACATGGTGTTATGGAGGGTGAGAGACAGGACTCCACTAACGCTCAGACAAAGTGGACATGGTGTTATGGAGGGTGAGAGACGGGGGACTCCACTAACGCTCAGACAAAGTGGACATGGTGTTATGGGAGGGTGAGAGACGGGGGACTCCACTACGCGCTCTAGACAAAGGGGACATGGTGTTATGGAGGGTGAGAGACGGGGACTCCACTAACGCTCAGACAAAGGGGACATGGTGTTATGGAGGGTGAGAGACGGGGACTCACTAACGCTCAGACAAAGTGGACATGGTGTTATGGAGGGTGAGAGACGGGACTCCACTAACGCTCAGACAAAGTGGACATGGTGTTATGGAGGGTGAGAGACGGGGACTCCACTAACGCTCAGACAAAGTGGACATGGTGTTATGGAGGGTAAGAGACGGGGGGACTCCACTAACGCTCAGACAAAGGGGACATGGTGTTATGGAGGGTGAGAGACGGGGACTCCCACTAACGCTCAGACAAAGTGGACATGGTGTTATGGAGGGTGAGAGACGGGGGACTCCACTAACGCTCAGACAAAGGGGACATGGTGTTATGGATGGTGAGAGACGGGACTCCATTAACGCTCAGACAAAGTGGACATGGTGTTATGGAGGGTGAGAGACGGGGGACTCCACTAACGCTCAGACAAAGTGGACATGGTGTTATGGAGGGTGAGAGACGGGGGACTCCACTAACGCTCAGACAAAGGGGACATGGTGTTATGGAGGGTGAGAGACGGGGGACTCCACTAACGCTCAGACAAAGGGGACATGGTGTTATGGAGGGTGAGAGACGGGGGACTCCACTAACGCTCAGACAAAGTGGACATGGTGTTATGGAGGGTGAGAGACTGGACTCACTAACGCTCAGACAAATTGGACATGGTGTTATGGAGGGTGAGAGACGGGGGACTCCACTAACGCTCAGACAAAGTGGACATGGTGTTATGGAGGGTGAGAGACGGGGACTCCACTAACGCTCAGACAAAGTGGACATGGTGTTATGGAGGGTGAGAGCAGACGGACTCCACTAACGCTCAGACAAAGGGGACATGGTGTTATGGAGGGTGAGAGACGGGGACTCCACTAACGCTCAGACAAAGTGGACATGGTGTTATGGAGGGTGAGAGACGGGGACTCCACTAACGCTCAGACAAAGTGGACATGGTGTTATGGAGGGTGAGAGACGGGGGACTCCCTAACGCTCAGACAAAGGGGACATCGTGTTATGGAGGGTGAGAGACGGGGGACTCCACTAACGCTCAGACAAAGTGGACATGGTGTTATGGAGGTGAGAGACGGGGACTCCACTAATGCTCAGACAAAGTGGACATGGTGTTATGGAGGGTGAGAGACGGGGGGACTCCCTAACGCTCAGACAAAGGGGACACGGTGTTATGGAGGGTGAGAGACGGGGGACTCCACTAACGCTCAGACAAAGGGGACATGGTGTTATGGAGGGTGAGAGACGGGACTCCACTAACGCTCAGACAGAGTGGACATGGTGTTATGGAGGGTGAGAGACGGGGGACTCCACTAACGCTCAGACAAAGTGGACATGGTGTTATGGAGGGTGAGAGACAGGGGACTCCACTAACGCTCGGACAAAGTGGACATGGTGTTATGGAGGGTGAGAGACTGGGGACTCCACTAACGCTCAGACAAAGTGGACATGGTGTTATGGAGGGTGAGAGACGGGGACTCCACTAACGCTCAGACAAAGTGGACATGGTGTTATGGAGGGTGAGAGACGGGGGACTCCTACTAACGCTCAGACAAAGGGGACATGGTGTTATGGAGGGTGAGAGACGGGGACTCTACTAACGCTCAGACAAAGGGGACATGGTGTTATGGAGGGTGAGAGACGGGGGACTCCACTAACGCTCAGACAAAGGGGACATGGTGTTATGGAGGGTGAGAGACGGGGGACTCCACTAACGCTCAGACAAAGTGGACATGGTGTTATGGAGGGTGAGAGACGGGGGACTACACTAACGCTCAGACAAAGGGGACATGGTGTTATGGAGGGTGAGAGACGGGGGACTCCACTAACGCTCAGACAAAGGGGACATGGTGTTATGGAGGTGAGAGACGGGGGGACTCCACTAACGCTCAGACAAAGTGGACATGGTGTTGTGGAGGGTGAGAGACGGGGCTCTACTAACGCTCAGACAAAGTGGACATGGTGTTATGGAGGGTGAGAGACGGGACTCCACTAACGCTCAGACAAAGTGGACATGGTGTTATGGAGGGTGAGAGACGGGGGACTCCACTAACGCCTCAGACAAAGGGGACATGGTGTTATGGAGGGTGAGAGACGGGGGACTCCACTAACGCTCAGACAAAGTGGACATGGTGTTATGGAGGGTGAGAGACAGGGGACTCCAATAACGCTCAGACAAAGGGGACATGGTGTTATGGAGGGTGAGAGACGGGAGACTCCACTAACGCTCAGACAAAGTGGACATGGTGTTATGGAGGGTGAGAGACGGGGGACACCACTAACGCTCAGACAAAGTGGACATGGTGTTATGGAGGGTGAGAGACGGGGGACTCCACTAACGCTCAGACAAAGGGGACATGGTGTTATGGAGGGTGAGAGACGGGGGGGACTCCACTAACGCTCAGACAAAGTGGACATGGTGTTATGGAGGGTGAGAGACGGGGGACTCCACTAACGCTCAGACAAAGTGGACATGGTGTTATGGAGGGTGAGAGACGGGGGACTCCACTAACGCTCAGACAAAGTGGACATGGTGTTATGGAGGGTGAGAGACGGGGCTCTACTAACGCTCAGACAAAGTGGACATGGTGTTATGGAGGGTGAGAGACGGGACTCCACTAACGCTCAGACAAAGTGGACATGGTGTTATGGAGGGTGAGAGACGGGGGACTCCACTAACGCTCAGACAAAGGGGACATGGTGTTATGGAGTGTGAGAGACCGGGACTCCACTAACGCTCAGACAAAGTGGACATGGTGTTATGGAGGGTGAGAGACGGGGGACTCCACTAACGCTCAGACAAAGTGGACATGGTGTTATGGAGGGTGAGAGACGGGGGACTCCACTAACGCTCAGACAAAGTGGACATGGTGTTATGGAGGGTGAGAGACGGGGGACTCCACTAACGCTCAGACAAAGGGGACATGGTGTTGTGGAGGGTGAGAGACGGGGCTCCACTAACGCTCAGACAAAGTGGACATGGTGTTATGGAGGGTGAGAGACGGGGGACTCCACTAACGCTCAGACAAAGTGGACATGGTGTTATGGAGGTTGAGAGACGGGGACTCCACTAACGCTCAGACAAAGTGGACATGGTGTTATGGAGGGTGAGAGACGGACTCCACTAACGCTCAGACAAAGTGGACATGGTGTTATGGAGGGTGAGAGACGGGGGACTCCACTAACGCTCAGACAAAGTGGACATGGTGTTATGGAGGGTGAGAGACGGGGGACTCCACTAACGCTCAGACAAAGTGGACATGGTGTTATGGAGGGTGAGAGACGGGGGACTCCACTAACGCTCAGACAAAGTGGACATGGTGTTATGGAGGGTGAGAGACGGGGATTCCACTAACGCTCAGACAAAGGGGACATGGTGTTATGGAGGGTGAGAGACGGGACTCCACTAACGCTCAGACAAAGGGGACATGGTGTTATGGAGGGTGAGAGACGGGGGGACTCCACTAACGCTCAGACAAAGGGGACATGGTGTTATGGAGGGTGAGAGACGGGGGACTCCACTAACGCTCAGACAAAGGGGACATGGTGTTATGGGAGGGTGAGAGACGGGGACTCCACTAACGCTCAGACAAAGTGGACATGGTGTTATGGAGGGTGAGAGACGGGGGACTCCACTAACCGCTAAGACAAAGGGGACATGGTGTTATGGAGGGTGAGAGACGGGGGACTCCACTAACGCTCAGACAAAGGGGACATGGTGTTATGGAGGGTGAGAGACGGGGACTCCACTAACGCTCAGACAAAGGGGACATGGTGTTATGGAGGGTGAGAGACGGGGGACTCCACTAACGCTCAGACAAAGGGGACATGGTGTTATGGAGGGTGAGAGACGGGGGACTCCACTAACGCTCAGACAAAGTGGACATGGTGTTATGGAGGGTGAGAGACGGGGGACTCCACTAACGCTCAGACAAAGTGGACATGGTGTTATGGAGGGTGAGAGACGGGGACTACACTAACGCTCAGACAAAGGGGACATGGTGTTATGGAGGGTGAGAGACGGGGACTCCACTAACGCTCAGACAAAGGGGACATGGTGTTATGGAGGGTGAGAGACGGGGACTCCACTAACGCTCAGACAAAGTGGACATGGTGTTATGGAGGGTGAGAGACGGGGCTCTACTAACGCTCAGACAAAGTGGACATGGTGTTATGGAGGGTGAGAGACGGGACTCACTAACGCTCAGACAAAGTGGACATGGTGTTATGGAGGGTGAGAGACGGGGGACTCCACTAACGCTCAGACAAAGGGGACATGATGTTATGGAGGGTGAGAGACGGGGGACTCCACTAACGCTCAGACAAAGTGGACATGGTGTTATGGAGGGTGAGAGACAGGGGACTCCACTAACGCTCAGACAAAGGGGACATGGTGTTATGGAGGGTGAGAGACGGGAGACTCCACTAACGCTCAGACAAAGTGGACATGGTGTTATGGAGGGTGAGAGACGGGGGACTCCACTAACGCTCAGACAAAGTGGACATGGTGTTATGGAGGGTGAGAGACGGGGGACTCCACTAACGCTCAGACAAAGGGGACATGGTGTTATGGAGGGTGAGAGACGGGGGACTCCACTAACGCTCAGACAAAGTGGACATGGTGTTATGGAGGGTGAGAGACGGGGGACTCCACTAACGCTCAGACAAAGTGGACATGGTGTTATGGAGGGTGAGAGACGGGGGACTCCACTAACGCTCAGACAAAGTGGACATGGTGTTATGGAGGGTGAGAGACGGGGCTCTACTAACGCTCAGACAAAGTGGACATGGTGTTATGGAGGGTGAGAGACGGGACTCCACTAACGCTCAGACAAAGTGGACATGGTGTTATGGAGGGTGAGAGACGGGGACTCCACTAACGCTCAGACAAAGGGGACATGGTGTTATGGAGGGTGAGAGACGGGACTCCACTAACGCTCAGACAAAGTGGACATGGTGTTATGGAGGGTGAGAGACGGGGGGACTCCACTAACGCTCAGACAAAGTGGACATGGTGTTATGGAGGGTGAGAGACGGGGGACTCCACTAACGCTCAGACAAAGTGGACATGGTGTTATGGAGGGTGAGAGGCGGGGACTCCACTAACGCTCAGACAAAGGGGACATGGTGTTATGGAGGGTGAGAGACGGGGCTCCACTAACGCTCAGACAAAGTGGACATGGTGTTATGGAGGGTGAGAGACGGGGACTCCACTAACGCTCAGACAAAGTGGACATGGTGTTATGGAGGTTGAGAGACGGGGGACTCCACTAACGCTCAGACAAAGTGGACATGGTGTTATGGAGGGTGAGAGACGGGACTCCACTAACGCTCAGACAAAGGGGACATGATGTTATGGAGGGTGAGAGACGGGGGACTCCACTAACGCTCAGACAAAGGGGACATGGTGTTATGGAGGGTGAGAGACGGGACTCCACTAACGCTCAGACAAAGTGGACATGGTGTTATGGAGGGTGAGAGACGGGGGACTCCACTAACGCTCAGACAAAGTGGACATGGTGTTATGGAGGGTGAGAGACGGGGGACTCCACTAACGCTCAGACAAAGTGGACATGGTGTTATGGAGGGTGAGAGACGGGGGACTCCACTAACGCTCAGACAAAGGGGACATGGTGTTATGGAGGGTGAGAGACGGGGCTCCACTAACGCTCAGACAAAGTGGACATGGTGTTATGGAGGGTGAGAGACGGGGGACTCCACTAACGCTCAGACAAAGTGGACATGGTGTTATGGAGGTTGAGAGACGGGGGACTCCACTAACGCTCAGACAAAGTGGACATGGTGTTATGGAGGGTGAGAGACGGGGGACTCCACTAACGCTCAGACAAAGTGGACATGGTGTTATGGAGGGTGAGAGATGGGGACTCCACTAACGCTCAGACAAAGTGGACATGGTGTTATGGAGGGTGAGAGACAGGGGACTCCACTAACGCTCAGACAAAGGGGACATGGTGTTATGGAGGGTGAGAGACGGGGACTCCACTAACGCTCAGACAAAGGGGACATGGTGTTATGGAGGGTGAGAGACGGGGGACTCCACTAACGCTCAGACAAAGTGGACATGGTGTTATGGAGGGTGAGAGACGGGGGACTCCACTAACGCTCAGACAAAGTGGACATGGTGTTATGGAGGGTGAGAGACGGGGACTCCACTAACGCTCAGACAAAGGGGGACATGGTGTTATGGAGGGTGAGAGACGGGACTCCACTAACGCTCAGACAAAGGGGACATGGTGTTATGGAGGGTGAGAGACGGGGGACTCCACTAACGCTCAGACAAAGGGGACATGGTGTTATGGAGGGTGAGAGACGGGGGACTCCACTAACGCTCAGACAAAGGGGACATGGTGTTATGGAGGGTGAGAGACGGGGGACTCCACTAACGCTCAGACAAAGTGGACATGGTGTTATGGAGGGTGAGAGACGGGGGATTCCACTAACGCTAAGACAAAGGGGACATGGTGTTATGGAGGGTGAGAGACGGGGGACTCCACTAACGCTCAGACAAAGGGGACATGGTGTTATGGAGGGTGAGAGACGGGGACTCCACTAACGCTCAGACAAAGGGGACATGGTGTTATGGAGGGTGAGAGACGGGGACTCCACTAACGCTCAGACAAAGGGGACATGGTGTTATGGAGGGTGAGAGACGGGGACTCCACTAACGCTCAGACAAAGTGGACATGGTGTTATGGAGGGTGAGAGACGGGGGACTCCACTAACGCTCAGACAAAGGGGACATGGTGTTATGGAGGGTGAGAGACGGGGGACTCCACTAACGCTCAGACAAAGTGGACATGGTGTTATGGAGGGTGAGAGACGGGACTCCACTAACGCTCAGACAAAGGGGACATGGTGTTATGGAGGGTGAGAGACGGGGGACTCCACTAACGCTCAGACAAAGGGGACATGGTGTTATGGAGGGTGAGAGACGGGGGACTCCACTAACGCTCAGACAAAGTGGACATGGTGTTATGGAGGGTGAGAGACGGGGGACTCCACCAACGCTCAGACAAAGTGGACATGGTGTTATGGAGGGTGAGAGACTGGACTCCACTAACGCTCAGACAAAGTGGACATGGTGTTATGGATGGTGAGAGACGGGGGACTCCACTAACGCTCAGACAAAGTGGACATGGTGTTATGGAGGGTGAGAGACGGGGGACTCCACTAACGCTCAGACAAAGGGGACATGGTGTTATGGAGGGTGAGAGACGGGGGACTCCACTAACGCTCAGACAAAGGGGACATGGTGTTATGGAGGGTGAGAGACGGGGGACTCCACTAACGCTCAGTCAAAGTGGACATGGTGTTATGGAGGGTGAGAGACGGGACTCCACTAAGGCTCAGACAAAGGGGACATGGTGTTATGGAGGGTGAGAGACTGGACTCCACTAACGCTCAGACAAAGTGGACATGGTGTTATGGAGGGTGAGAGACGGGGACTCTACTAACGCTCAGACAAAGGGGACATGGTGTTATGGAGGGTGAGAGACGGGGACTCCACTAACGCTCAGACAAAGGGGACATGGTATTATGGAGGGTGAGAGACGGGGGACTCCACTCGCTCAGACAAAGGGGACATGGTGTTATGGAGGGTGAGAGAGGGAGACTCCACTAATGCTCAGACAAAGTGGACATGGTGTTATGGAGGGTGAGAGACGGGGACTCCACTAACGCTCAGACAAAGTGGACATGGTGTTATGGAGGGTGAGAGACGGGGGACTCCACTAACGCTCAGACAAAGGGGACATGGTGTTATGGAGGGTGAGAGACGGGGGACTCCACTAACGCTCAGACAAAGTGGACATGGTGTTATGGAGGGTGAGAGACGGGGGACTCCACTAACGCTCAGACAAAGTGGACATGGTGTTATGGAGGGTGGGAGACGGGGACTCCACTAACGCTCAGACAAAGGGGACATGGTGTTATGGAGGGTGAGAGACGGGGGGACTCCACTAACGCTCAGACAAAGGGGGACATGGTGTTATGGAGGGTGAGAGACGGGGACTCCACTAACCGCTCGAGACAAAGTGGACATGGTGTTATGGAGGGTGAGAGACGGGGGGACTCCACTAACGCTCAGACAAAGGGGACATGGTGTTATGGAGGGTGAGAGACGGGGGACTCCACTAACGCTCAGACAAAGTGGACATGGTGTTATGGAGGGTGAGAGACGGGGGACTCCACTAACGCTCAGTCAAAGTGGACATGGTGTTATGGAGGGTGAGAGACGGGGACTCCACTAACGCTCAGACAAAGTGGACATGGTGTTATGGAGGGTGAGAGACGGGGACTCCACTAACGCTCAGACAAAGTGGACATGGTGTTATGGAGGGTGAGAGACGGGGACTCCACTAACGCTCAGACAAAGTGGACATGGTGTTATGGAGGGTGAGAGACGGGGACTCCACTAACGCTCAGACAAAGTGGACATGGTGTTATGGAGGGTGAGAGACGGGGACTCCACTAACGCTCAGACAAAGGGGACATGGTGTTATGGAGGGTGAGAGACGGGGGACTCCACTAACGCTCAGACAAAGGGGACATGGTGTTATGGAGGGTGAGAGACGGGGGACTCCACTAACGCTCAGACAAAGTGGACATGGTGTTATGGAGGGTGAGAGACGGGGGACTCCACTAACGCTCAGACAAAGGGGGACATGGTGTTATGGAGGGTGAGAGACGGGGGACTCCACTAACGCTCAGACAAAGTGGACATGGTGTTATGGAGGTGAGAGACGGGGACTCCACTAACGCTCAGACAAAGTGGACATGGTGTTATGGAGGGTGAGAGACGGGGGACTCACTAACGCTCAGACAAAGTGGACATGGTGTTATGGAGGGTGAGAGACGGGGGACTCCACTAACGCTCAGACAAAGGGGACATGGTGTTATGGAGGGTGAGAGACGGGGACTCCACTAACGCTCAGACAAAGTGGACATGGTGTTATGGAGGGTGAGAGACGGGGGACTCCACTAACGCTCAGACAAAGGGACATGGTGTTATGGATGGTGAGAGACGGGGACTCCACTAACGCTCAGACAAAGGGGACATGGTGTTATGGAGGGTGAGAGACGGGGGACTCCACTAACGCTCAGACAAAGTGGACATGGTGTTATGGAGGGTGAGAGACGGGGACTCCACTAATGCTCAGACAAAGGGGACATGGTGTTATGGAGGGTGAGAGACGGGGGACTCCACTAACGCTCAGACAAAGTGGACATGGTGTTATGGAGGGTGAGAGACGGGGGACTCCACTAACGCTCAGACAAAGGGGACATGGTGTTATGGAGGGTGAGAGACGGGGGACTCCACTAACGCTCAGACAAAGTGGACATGGTGTTATGGAGGGTGAGAGACAGGGGACTCCACTAACGCTCAGACAAAGGGGACATGGTGTTATGGAGGGTGAGAGACGGGGGACTCCACTAACGCTCAGACAAAGGGGACATGGTGTTATGGAGGGTGAGAGACGGGGGACTCCACTAACGCTCAGACAAAGGGGACATGGTGTTATGGAGGGTGAGAGACGGGGACTCCACTAACGCTCAGACAAAGTGGACATGGTGTTATGGAGGGTGAGAGACGGGGGACTCCACTAACGCTCAGACAAAGGGGACATGGTGTTATGGAGGGTGAGAGACAGGACTCCACTAACGCTCAGACAAAGTGGACATGGTGTTATGGAGGGTGAGAGACGGGGGACTCCACTAACGCTCAGACAAAGTGGACATGGTGTTATGGAGGGTGAGAGACGGGAGACTCCACTAATGCTCAGACAAAGGGGACATGGTGTTATGGAGGGTGAGAGACGGGGGACTCCACTAACGCTCAGACAAAGGGGACATGGTGTTATGGAGGGTGAGAGACGGGGACTCCACTAACGCTCAGACAAAGGGGACATGGTGTTATGGAGGGTGAGAGACAGGACTCCATTAACGCTCAGACAAAAGTGGACAGTGGTGTTATGGAGGGTGAGAGGCGGGGACTCCACTAACGCTCAGACAAAGTGGACATGGTGTTATGGAGGGTGAGAGCAGGGGGACTCCACTAACGCTCAGACAAAGGGGACATGGTGTTATGGAGGGTGAGAGACGGGGACTCCACTAACGCTCAGACAAAGGGGACATGGTGTTATGGAGGGTGAGAGACGGGGGACTCCACTAACGCTCAGACAAAGTGGACATGGTGTTATGGAGGGTGAGAGACTGACTCCACTAACGCTCAGACAAAGTGGACATGGTGTTATGGAGGGTGAGAGACGGGGACTCCACTAACGCTCAGACAAAGTGGACATGGTGTTATGGAGGGTGAGAGACGGGGACTCCACTAACGCTCAGACAAAGTGGACATGGTGTTATGGAGGGTGAGAGACGGGACTCCACTAACGCTCAGACAAAGGGGACATGGTGTTATGGAAGGTGAGAGACGGGGGACTCCACTAACGCTCAGACAAAGTGGACATGGTGTTATGGAGGGTGAGAGACGGGGACTCACTAACGCTCAGACAAAGTGGACATGGTGTTATGGAGGGTGAGAGACGGGGACTCCCTAACGCTCAGACAAAGGGGACATGGTGTTATGGAGGGTGAGAGACGGGGACTCCACTAACGCTCAGACAAAGTGGACATGGTGTTATGGAGGGTGAGAGACGGGGGACTCCACTAACGCTCAGACAAAGTGGACATGGTGTTATGGAGGGTGAGAGACGGGGGACTCCCCTAACGCTCAGACAAAGGGGACATGGTGTTATGGAGGGTGAGAGACGGGGGACTCCACTAACGCTCAGACAAAGGGGACATGGTGTTATGGAGGGTGAGAGACGGGACTCCACTAACGCTCAGACAGAGTGGACATGGTGTTATGGAGGGTGAGAGACGGGGGACTCCACTAACGCTCAGACAAAGTGGACATGGTGTTATGGAGGGTGAGAGACGGGGGACTCCACTAACGCTCAGACAAAGTGGACATGGTGTTATGGAGGGTGAGAGACTGGGGACTCCACTAACGCTCAGTCAAAGTGGACATGGTGTTATGGAGGGTGAGAGACGGGGGACTCCACTAACGCTCAGACAAAGTGGACATGGTGTTATGGAGGGTGAGAGACGGGGACTCCACTAACGCTCAGACAAAGTGGACATGGTGTTATGGAGGGTGAGACGGGGGGACTCCACTAACGCTCAGACAAAGTGGACATGGTGTTATGGAGGGTGAGAGACGGGGGACTCCACTAACGCTCAGACAAAGTGGACATGGTGTTATGGAGGGTGAGAGACGGGGACTCCACTAACGCTCAGACAAAGGGGACATGGTGTTATGGAGGGTGAGAGACGGGGGACTCCACTAACGCTCAGACAAAGGGGACATGGTGTTATGGAGGGTGAGAGACAGGACTCCACTAACGCTCAGACAAAGTGGACATGGTGTTATGGAGGGTGAGAGACGGGGGACTCCACTAACGCTCAGACAAAGGGGACATGGTGTTATGGAGGGTGAGAGACGGGGGACTCCACTAACGCTCAGACAAAGTGGACATGGTGTTATGGAGGGTGAGAGACGGGGGACTCCACTAACGCTCAGACAAAGGGGACATGGTGTTATGGAGGGGTGAGAGACGGACTCCACTAACGCTCAGACAAAGGGGACATGGTGTTATGGAGGGTGAGAGACGGGGACTCCACTAACGCTCAGACAAAGGGGACATGGTGTTATGGAGGGTGAGAGGCGGGGGACTCCACTAACGCTCAGACAAAGTGGACATGGTGTTATGGAGGGTGAGAGACGGGGGACTCCACTAACGCTCCAGACAAAGGGGACATGGTGTTATGGAGGGTGAGAGACGGGGGACTCCACTAACGCTCAGACAAAGTGGACATGGTGTTATGGAGGGTGAGAGACGGGGACTCCACTAACGCTCAGACAAAGGGGACATGGTGTTATGGAGGGTGAGAGACGGGGGGACTCCACTAACGCTCAGACAAAGTGGACATGGTGTTATGGAGGGTGAGAGACGGGGACTCCACTAACGCTCAGACAACGTGGACATGGTGTTATGGAGGGTGAGAGACGGGGACTCCACTAACGCTCAGACAAAGGGGACATGGTGTTATGGAGGGTGAGAGACGGGGACTCCACTAACGCTCAGACAAAGTGGACATGGTGTTATGGAGGGTGAGAGACGGGGGACTCCACTAACGCTCAGACAAAGGGGACATGGTGTTATGGAGGGTGAGAGACGGGGGACTCCACTAACGCTCAGACAAAGTGGACATGGTGTTATGGAGGGTGAGAGACAGGACTCCACTAACGCTCAGACAAAGTGGACATGGTGTTATGGAGGGTGAGAGACGGGGGACTCCACTAACGCTCAGACAAAGTGGACATGGTGTTATGGAGGGTGAGAGACGGGAGACTCCACTAACGCTCAGACAAAGGGGACATGGTGTTATGGAGGGTGAGAGACGGGGGACTCCACTAACGCTCAGACAAAGGGGACATGGTGTTATGGAGGGTGAGAGACGGGGGACTCCACTAACGCTCAGACAAAGGGGGACATGGTGTTATGGAGGGTGGAGAGACGGGGACCACTAACGCTCAGACAAAGTGGACATGGTGTTATGGAGAGGGTGAGAGACGGGGGACTCCACTAACGCTCAGACAAAGGGGACATGGTGTTATGGAGGGTGAGAGACAGGACTCACTAACGCTCAGACAAAGTGGACATGGTGTTATGGAGGGTGAGAGACGGGGACTCCACTAACGCTAAGACAAAGTGGACATGGTGTTATGGAGGGTGAGAGACGGGAGACTCCACTAATGCTCAGACAAAGGGGACATGGTGTTATGGAGGGTGAGAGACGGGGACTCCACTAACGCTCAGACAAAGGGGACATGGTGTTATGGAGGGTGAGAGACGGGGGACTCCACCTAACGCTCAGACAAAGGGGACATGGTGTTATGGAGGGTGAGAGACGGGGACTCCATTAACGCTCGGACAAAAGTGGACATGGTGTTATGGAGGGTGAGAGACGGGGGACTCCACTAACGCTCAGACAAAGTGGACATGGTGTTATGGAGGGTGAGAGACGGGGGACTCCACTAACGCTCAGACAAAGGGGACATGGTGTTATGGAGGGTGAGAGACGGGGGACTCCACTAACGCTCAGACAAAGGGGACATGGTGTTATGGAGGGTGAGAGACGGGGGACTCCACTAACGCTCAGACAAAGTGGACATGGTGTTATGGAGGGTGAGAGACTGGACTCCACTAACGCTCAGACAAAGTGGACATGGTGTTATGGAGGGTGAGAGACGGGGGACTCCACTAACGCTCAGACAAAGTGGACATGGTGTTATGGAGGGTGAGAGACGGGGGACTCCACTAACGCTCAGACAAAGTGGACATGGTGTTATGGAGGGTGAGAGACGGGACTCCACTAACGCTCAGACAAAGGGGACATGGTGTTATGGAGGGTGAGAGACGGGGGACTCCACTAACGCTCAGACAAAGTGGACATGGTGTTATGAAGGGTGAGAGACGGGAGACTCCACTAACGCTCAGACAAAGTGGACATGGTGTTATGGAGGGTGAGAGACGGGGGACTCCCCTAACGCTCAGACAATGGGGACATGGTGTTATGGAGGATGAGAGACGGGGGACTCCACTAACGCTCAGACAAAGTGGACATGGTGTTATGGAGGGTGAGAGACGGGGGGACTCCACTAACGCTCAGACAGAGTGGACATGGTGTTATGGAGGGTGAGAGACAGGGACTCCACTAACCGCTCAGACAAAGGGGACATGGTGTTATGGAGGGTGAGAGACGGGACTCCACTAACGCTCAGACAGAGTGGACATGGTGTTATGGAGGGTGAGAGACGGGGGACTCCACTAACGCTCAGACAAAGTGGACATGGTGTTATGGAGGGTGAGAGACGGGGGACTCCACTAACGCTCAGACAAAGTGGACATGGTGTTATGGAGGGTGAGAGACTGGGGACTCCACTAACGCTCAGACAGAGTGGACATGGTGTTATGGAGGGTGAGAGACAGGGGACTCCACTAACGCTCAGACAAAGGGGACATGGTGTTATGGAGGGTGAGAGACGGGACTCCACTAACGCTCAGACAGAGTGGACATGGTGTTATGGAGGGTGAGAGACGGGGGACTCCACTAACGCTCAGACAAAGTGGACATGGTGTTATGGAGGGTGAGAGACGGGGACTCCACTAACGCTCAGACAAAGTGGACATGGTGTTATGGAGGGTGAGAGACTGGGGACTCCACTAACGCTCAGACAAAGTGGACATGGTGTTATGGAGGGTGAGAGACGGGGGACTCCACTAACGCTCAGACAAAGTGGACATGGTGTTATGGAGGGTGAGAGACGGGGGACTCCACTAACGCTCAGACAAAGTGGACATGGTGTTATGGAGGGTGAGATACGGGACTCCATTAACGCTCAGACAAAGGGGACATGGTGTTATGGAGGGTGAGAGACGGGGGACTCCACTAACGCTCAGACAAAGGGGACATGGTGTTATGGAGGGTGAGAGACAGGACTCCACTAACGCTCAGACAAAGTGGACATGGTGTTATGGAGGGTGAGAGACGGGGGACTCCACTAACGCTCAGACAAAGGGGACATGGTGTTATGGAGGGTGAGAGACGGGGACTCCACTAACGCTCAGACAAAGTGGACATGGTGTTATGGAGGGTGAGAGACGGGGACTCCACTAACGCTCAGACAAAGGGGACATGGTGTTATGGAGGGTGAGAGACGGGACTCCACTAACGCTCAGACAAAGGGGACATGGTGTTATGGAGGGTGAGAGCGGGGGACTCCACTAACGCTCAGACAAAGGGGACATGGTGTTATGGAGGGTGAGAGGCAGGGGGACTCCACTAACGCTCAGACAAAGTGGACATGGTGTTATGGAGGGTGAGAGACGGGGGACTCCACTAACGCTCAGACAAAGGGGACATGGTGTTATGGAGGGTGAGAGACGGGACTCCACTAACGCTCAGACAAAGTGGACATGGTGTTATGGAGGGTGAGAGACTGGACTCAAGGCACACACTAGCAATGACTGACAATGACACACCATGGATGGTGTCCCAAATCGCCTATGGGCTCTGGTCTAAAGTAGTGTACTATAAAGGGAATAGGGTACCATTTGGTACACAGACCAGGTTAACTCTACTGTGTAACAGACAGAAGAGTGTTGGTCACTGGTTGATATAGACTGATTCCTCACGAAACCCAGACAAAAAAAAAACAATGATTTTGGGGATTTCCACAAAATGTAATCCATAGAATAGACCATTAGGAGGAAGGACTGTTGACATACATTTGACTTTTGTATCTAAAAGCATGATTGAGAAATAATTGATCAAAGTTGGCATATTTATGACATTTTGGCCTTACCCAGGCCTCATTTAAAACTCCATAGTGTTTGAGACAGAAGCACAGCTTGTGATCACAGCAGTGATCTGGTACTGGTACTTCCTGTATATAGCTCCACATTGATCTGGTACTGGTACTTCCTGTATATAGCTCCACATTGATCTGGTACTGGTACTTCCTGTATATAGCTCCACATTGATCTGGTACTGGTACTTCCTGTATATAGCTCCACAGTGATCTGGTACTGGTACTTCCTGTATATAGCTCCACATTGATCTGGTACTGGTACTTCCTGTATATAGCTCCACAGTGATCTGGTACTGGTACTCCCTGTATATAGCTCCACAGTGATCTGGTACTGGTACTTCCTGTATATAGCTCCACAGTGATCTGGTACTGGTACTTCCTGTATATAACTCCATTGTTGTGTATTTTATTTTATTCCTCTTGTGTTACCATTACTTTTTTAATTTTTTAACGCTGCATTTGTTGCGGAAGGGCATTTCACCGCAAAGACTACAGCCGTTGTATTCGGCGCATGTGACAAACACAATTTGATTTGATTTGGATTCAAAGTTTGAAAATTAGAGTAGGGCGGTGCATTTTATCCTCTTTCATGGAGGGAGTCAGGGCATGGCCCCCTGTTTCCACCACATTCTTCTTTTTCCCACAGTTCCTCACACAAGGCTGCACAGCTGTGCTTTGTGTTAACGGCTGTGAGAAGACCAGAGAGAAGGAAGGGGAAGGAGGCCGTACAAGGACATAGATACAGATATGGCACGCTGCCATGGTGTATTAAAAACACAGACTGGGGCTGTAGATTCAGGTGCTGAGATCTTACCATTTGACCTCCCAGTCCCTTGGCCCCCTAACCCGTAATGTTGAATGATATGACGGGTGAGTGAGCTATCACAGGTGACTTACTGTCATTTCAAACAAACTGTGAAGTTTCATTCAGAAGGCCTTGAAGCACAGTGATGGATATCCCAAATCTGCAAAAACAGACTAAACATCTGGATGACAGATACATTCTGCAAAGTTTCAAAGAATGTTTTGAGTGAACGTTTACCCCCCATTTTTCATAGATATATATATAATCATTATTTTAATAATTATTTTGTCTGTAAAACTATTTTGTTGACTGTTAGTGGTGGATTCAGTCCATATCTCCTGTGTTTGACTAGGAAAGCCTGCACAATGCATCTCTGCCAAACTATGGGGTTACGTCCCAAATGGCAGCTTATTCCCTTTAGAGTGCACCACTTTTGACCAGGGCCCAACAGGGCTATTTGAGACGCAACCGTTGGAGGGGAGACAGTTTGGTTTTCATCAGATGTCTCCATCAATCTTCTCCAGCATGGATGTGATGAGAGAGCTGTACAGCCCTGTGAAGAATAACATAACATGAACACAATATTTATACATTACAAAGAATTTTCTGAACTATATTTTAGGGAATAGTTTAATTCGTTTAGTTAGTTTAAGCTCTTCAGGGGAGAGATGAGAAGAAAATATAGGTTGTACCTTTATCAGTAGATTCTATCTGTTCTCTTCTGGCTTCTTTTTCCTTTATCAGTAGATTCTATCTGTTCTCTTCTGGCTTCTTTTCCTTTATCAGTAGATTCTATCTGTTCTCTTCTGGCTTCTTTTCCTTTATCAGTAGATTCTATCTGTTCTCTTCTGGCTTCTTTTCCTTTATCAGTAGATTCTATCTGTTCTCTTCTGGCTTCTTTTCCTTTATCAGTAGATTCTATCTGTTCTCTTCTGGCTTCTTTTCCTTTATCAGTAGATTCTATCTGTTCTCTTCTGGCTTCTTTTCCTTTATCAGTAGATTCTATCTGTTCTCTTCTGGCTTCTTTTCCTTGATCAATAGATTCTATCTGTTCTCTTCTGGCTTCTTTTCCTTTATCAGTAGATTCTATCTGTTCTCTTCTGGCTTCTTTTCCTTTATCAGTAGATTCTATATGTTCTCTTCTGGCTTCTTTTCCTTTATCAGTAGATTCTATCTGTTCTCTTCTGGCTTCTTTTCCTTGATCAGTAGATTCTATCTGTTCTCTTCTGGCTTCGTTTCCTTGATCAGTAGATTCTATCTGTTCTCTTCTGGCTTCTTTTCCTTTATCAGTAGATTCTATCTGTTCTCTTCTGGCTTCTTTTCCTTTATCAGTAGATTCTATCTGTTCTCTTCTGGCTTCTTTTCCTTTATCAGTAGATTCTATCTGTTCTCTTCTGGCTTCTTTTCCTTTATCAGTAGATTCTATCTGTTCTCTTCTGGCTTCTTTTCCTTTATCAGTAGATTCTATCTGTTCTCTTCTGGCTTCTTTTCCTTTATCAGTAGATTCTATCTGTTCTCTTCTGGCTTCTTTTCCTTTATCAGTAGATTCTATCTGTTCTCTTCTGGCTTCTTTTCCTTTATCAGTAGATTCTATCTGTTCTCTTCTGGCTTCTTTTCCTTTATCAGTAGATTCTATCTGTTCTCTTTTGGCTTCTTTTCCTTTATCAGTAGATTCTATCTGTTCTCTTCTGGCTTCTTTTCCTTTATCAGTAGATTCTATCTGTTCTCTTCTGGCTTCTTTTCATTTATCAGTAGATTCTATCTGTTCTCTTCTGGCTTCTTTTCCTTTATCAGTAGATTCTATCTGTTCTCTTCTGGCTTCTTTTCCTTTATCAGTAGATTCTATCTGTTCTCTTCTGGCTTCTTTTCCTTTATCAGTAGATTCTATCTGTTCTCTTCTGGCTTCTTTTCCTTTATCAGTAGATTCTATCTGTTCTCTTCTGGCTTCTTTTCCTTTATCAGTAGATTCTATCTGTACTCTTCTGGCTTCTTTTCCTTTATCAGTAGATTCTATCTGTTCTCTTCTGGCTTATTTTCCTTTATCAGTAGATTCTATCTGTTTTCTTCTGGCTTCTTTTCATTTATCAGTAGATTCTATCTGTTCTCTTCTGGCTTCTTTTCCTTTATCAGTAGATTCTATCTGTTCTCTTCTGGCTTCTTTTCCTGGAAGAATAAAAAAAGAGAGAACACAACTGCCAGAAATCACAGTTAAGACACACTGTCTGTGTCTGAAATGGCACCCTGTTCCCTATATAGTGCACTACCTTTGACCAGGGCCAATAGGGAATAGGGTGCTATTTGGGATTCAACCTTAATAACACTAGAGAATGCCATATAGGGTCTTAAAAACAGAATCGCCTAATAAAAAATACTTAAACATTTTCTACAGAAACTAATATCTTGGCTAGAGAATCAAAATGGCTGCATAGTTTGTACCGTAGATCTCTCCAAAATGGCTGTATAGTTTGTACCGTAGATCTCTCCAAAATGGCTGTATAGTTTGTACTGCAGATCTCTCCAAAATGGCTGTATAGTTTGTACCGTAGATCTCTCCAAAATTGCTGTATAGTTTGTACCGTAGATCTCTCCAAAATGGCTGTATAGTTTGTACCGTAGATCTCTCCAAAATGGCTGTATAGTTTGTACCGTAGATCTCTCCAAAATGGCTGTATAGTTTGTACCGTAGATCTCTCCAAAATGGCTGTATAGTTTGTACTGTAGATCTCTCCAAAATGGCTGTATAGTTTGTACCGTAGATCTCTCCAAAATGGCTGTATAGTTTGTACAGTAGATCTTACAATCAACTGACAGAGGCTGTATAGAGAATGCCAAATGGGGGGGGTGTATGTGTCTGTCTGTCTGTCTGCCTGCCTGCCTGCCTGCCTGCCTGCCTGCCTGCCTGCCTGCCTGTCTGTCTGTCTGTCTGTCTGTCTGTCTGTCTGTCTGTCTGTCTGTCTGTCTGTCTGTCTGTCTGTCTGTCTGTCTGTCTGTCTGTCTGTCTGTCTGTCTGTCTGTGTGTGTGTTTTGGAGGGTGCCTTGTGGACCTGGTCTGGTTGTGATCTTGGACTGGTATAGCCGTTGGCCTGAATGATCCATTATGTGTGTGTGTGTGTGTTTCCCCTTAGACAGGCGTTTCTCCTCCACTGTATAATTACCCACGTTTCCATCCATAAAAAGAGGATCTGGACTTGTGTAATGAACAGGACTTTTTAATAAGGAGCCCCTCCAGATCCAGATGCCTGCCATGTTAATCTCAGTAAAGGTGTAATTATGACAAATAACATTCACAGAGCAGATCCCTGCACACACACACACACACACACACACAAACACACACACACAAAACCCCTACCTGTCCCAGACCTGCTGTTTTCAACTCTTTAATGATCGGCTATGAAAAGCCAACTGAGAGACCTGAGCCCTAGGACCATACGTCGGGACTACCGGCCGTGGTGACTCCTTGCTGTCCCCAGTCCGCCTGGCCTTGCTGCTATTCCAGTTTCAACTGTTCTGCCTGCGGTTATGGAACCCCTACCTGTCCCAGACCTGCTGTTTTCAACTCTTAATGATCGGCTATGAAAAGCCAACTGAGATTTATTCCTGATTATTATTTGACCATGCTTGTCACTTATGAACATTTTTGAACATCTTGGCATGGTTCTGTTATAATCTCCACCCGGCACAGCCAGAAGAGGACTGGCCACCCCTCATAGCCTGGTTCCTCTCTAGGTTTCTTCCTAGGCTTTCGCCTTTCTAGGGAGTTTTTCCTAGCCACCGTGCTTCTACACCTGCATTACTAGCTGTTTGGGGTTTTAGGCTGGGTTTCTGTACAGCACTTCGAGATATTAGCTGATGTAAGAAGGGCTATATAAAATAAAATTGATTGATTGACACACACACACACACACACACACACACACACACACACACACACACACACACACACACACACACACACACACACACACACACACACACACACACACACCCTCGTGGGGACCAAAAATGTATTTCCATTCAAAATCCTTGTGTGTGCCTGTACTTGTATGTGTGTTTTATCTGTACGTGGGCGTGTTTGTTCATCCATGTAGGTGTGTGTGTGTGTGTGTGCATGTGTGCGAGTGTGCGCGTGCACATGTGTGTGTGTGTGTCTGTGTGTGTGTGTGTGTGTGTGTGTGTGTGTGTGTGTATGCGGCCTATATGAGTCATTGAGCCCTGTGATGTCCTGTCTCAGACCTGGCACACCGCCAGCTGTTTCTACACCACAACATAACGCCATGACAATCAACGGAACTGTATCAATATTAGCCAATCACAGTCAGCCGAGGTCACCTTCTTGGCTGTTGTTGAAAGTCATTGACATGAATACATGGACTGGCTTGTTTATGGACTACAGGATATAGGTAATAGGTCGTTTTTGGGGGGGACTGCAGGTTATAGCTAATAGGTAGAGGGTTGTTTATGGACTAGAGTCTTTGTCAGCCCTCTCTATACTAGAGTCTTTGTCAGCCCTCTCTAGACTAGAGTCTTTGTCAGCCCTCTCTAGACTAGAGCCTTTGTCAGCCCTCTCTAGACTAGAGTCTTTGTCAGCCCTCTCTAGACTAGAGTCTTTGTCAGCCCTCTCTAGACTAGAATCTTTGTCAGCCCTCTCTAGACTAGAGTCTTTGTCAGCCCTCTCTAGACTAGAGTCTTTGTCAGCCCTCTCTAGACTAGAGTCTTTGTCAGCCCTCTCTAGACTAGAGTCTTTGTCAGCCCTCTCTAGACTAGAGTCTTTGTCAGCCCTCTCTAGACTAGAGTCTTTGTCAGCCCTCTCTAGACTAGAGTCTTTGTCAGCCCTCTCTAGACTAGAGTCTTTGTCAGCCCTCTCTATACTAGAGTCTTTGTCAGCCCTCTCTATACTAGAGTCTTTGTCAGCCCTCTCTAGACTAGAGTCTTTGTCAGCCCTCTCTATACTAGAGTCTTTGTCAGCCCTCTCTAGACTAGAGTCTTTGTCAGCCCTCTCTAGACTAGAGTCTTTGTCAGCCCTCTCTATACTAGAGTCTTTGTCAGCCCTCTCTAGACTAGAGTCTTTGTCAGCCCTCTCTAGACTAGAGTCTTTGTCAGCCCTCTCTATACTAGAGTCTTTGTCAGCCCTCTCTATACTAGAGTCTTTGTCAGCCCTCTCTAGACTAGAGTCTTTGTCAGCCCTCTCTATACTAGAGTCTTTGTCAGCCCTCTCTAGACTAGAGTCTTTGTCAGCCCTCTCTAGACTAGAGTCTTTGTCAGCCCTCTCTAGACTAGAGTCTTTGTCAGCCCTCTCTATACTAGAGTCTTTGTCAGCCCTCTCTAGACTAGAGTCTTTGTCAGCCCTCTCTAGACTAGAGTCTTTGTCAGCCCTCTCTATACTAGAGTCTTTGTCAGCCCTCTCTATACTAGAGTCTTTGTCAGCCC
>NW_025534734.1:75000-80000 GCF_020615455.1 Coregonus clupeaformis
TCTCTAGACTAGAGTCTTTGTCAGCCCTCTCTAGACTAGAGCCTTTGTCAGCCCTCTCTAGACTAGAGTCTTTGTCAGCCCTCTCTAGACTAGAGTCTTTGTCAGCCCTCTCTAGACTAGAGTCTTTGTCAGCCCTCTCTAGACTAGAGTCTTTGTCAGCCCTCTCTAGACTAGAGTCTTTGTCAGCCCTCTCTAGACTAGAGTCTTTGTCAGCCCTCTCTATACTAGAGTCTGTAGCCCTCTCTAGACTAGAGTCTTTGTCAGCCCTCTCTATACTAGAGTCTTTGTCAGCCCTCTCTAGACTAGAGTCTGTAGCCCTCTCTAGACTAGAGTCTTTGTCAGCCCTCTCTAGACTAGAGTCTGTAGCCCTCTCTAGACTAGAGCATTTGTCAGCCCTCTCTATACTAGAGTCTTTGTCAGCCCTCTCTATACTAGAGTCTGTGTCAGCCCTCTCTATACTAGATCCTTTGTCAGCCCTCTCTAGACTAGAGTCTTTGTCAGTCCTCTCTATACTAGAGTCTTTGTCAGCCCTCTCTATACTAGAGTCTGTAGCCCTCTCTAGACTAGAGTCTTTGTCAGCCCTCTCTATACTAGAGTCTTTGTCAGCCCTCTCTATACAAGAGTCTGTAGCCCTCTCTAGACTAGAGTCTTTGTCAGCCCTCTCTAGACTAGAGTCTGTAGCCCTCTCTAGACTAGAGCATTTGTCAGCCCTCTCTATACTAGAGTCTTTGTCAGCCCTCTCTATACTAGAGTCTGTGTCAGCCCTCTCTATACTAGATCCTTTGTCAGCCCTCTCTAGACTAGAGTCTTTGTCAGTCCTCTCTATACTAGAGTCTTTGTCAGCCCTCTCTAGACTAGAGTCTTTGTCAGCCCTCTCTAGACTAGAGCCTTTGTCAGCCCTCTCTAGACTAGAGCCTTTGTCAGCCCTCTCTAGACTAGAGTCTTTGTCAGCCCTCTCTAGACTAGAGTCTTTGTCAGCCCTCTCTAGACTAGAGCCTTTGTCAGCTCTCTCTAGACTAGAGTCTTTGTCAGCCCTCTCTAGACTAGAGTCTTTGTCAGCCCTCTCTAGTCTAGAGCCTTTGTCAGCCCTCTCTAGACTAGAGTCTTTGTCAGCCCTCTCTATACTAGAGTCTTTGTCAGCCCTCTCTAGACTAGAGCCTTTGTCAGCCCTCTCTAGACTAGAGTCTTTGTCAGCCCTCTCTAGACTACAGTCTTTGTCAGCCCTCTCTAGACTAGAGCCTTTGTCAGCCCTCTCTAGACTAGAGTCTTTGTCAGCCCTCTCTATACTAGAGTCTTTGTCAGCCCTCTCTAGACTAGAGTCTTTGTCAGCCCTCTCTAGACTAGAGTCTTTGTTAGCCCTCTATAGACTAGAGCCTTTGTCAGCCCTCTCTAGACTAGAGTCTGTAGCCCTCTCTAGACTAGAGTCTTTGTCAGCACTCTCTATACTAGAGTCTTTGTCAGCCCTCTCTAGACTAGAGTCTTTGTCAGCCCTCTCTAGACTAGAGTCTTTGTCAGCCCTCTCTAGACTAGAGTCTTTGTTAGCCCTCTCTAGACTAGAGTCTTTGTCAGCCCTCTCTAGACTAGAGTCTTTGTTAGCCCTCTCTAGACTAGAGCCTTTGTCAGCACTCTCTATACTAGAGCCTTTGTCAGCCCTCTCTATACTAGAGTCTTTGTCAGCCCTCTCTAGACTAGTCTGTAGCCCTCTCTAGACTAGAGTCTTTGTCAGCCCTCTCTAGACTAGAGTCTGTTGCCCTCTCTAGACTAGAGTCTGTAGCCCTCTCTAGACTAGAGTCTTTATCAGCCCTCTCTATACTAGAGTCTGTAGCCCTCTCTATACTAGAGTCTTTGTCAGCCCTCTCTAGACTAGTCTGTAGCCCTCTCTAGACTAGAGTCTTTGTCAGCCCTCTCTAGACTAGAGTCTGTAGCCCTCTCTCGACTAGAGTCTGTAGCCCTCTCTAGACTAGAGTCTTTATCAGCCCTCTCTATACTAGAGTCTGTAGCCCTCTCTAGACTAGAGTCTTTATCAGCCCTCTCTATACTAGAGTCTGTAGCCCTCTCTAGACTAGAGTCTGTAGCCCTCTCTAGACTAGAGTCTTTGTCAGCCCTCTCTAGACTAGAGTCTTTGTTAGCCCTCTCTAGACTAGAGCCTTTGTCAGCACTCTCTATACTAGAGCCTTTGTCAGCCCTCTCTATACTAGAGTCTTTGTCAGCCCTCTCTAGACTAGTCTGTTGCCCTCTCTAGACTAGAGTCTGTAGCCCTCTCTAGACTAGAGTCTTTATCAGCCCTCTCTATACTAGAGTCTGTAGCCCTCTCTATACTAGAGTCTTTGTCAGCCCTCTCTAGACTAGTCTGTAGCCCTCTCTAGACTAGAGTCTTTGTCAGCCCTCTCTAGACTAGAGTCTGTAGCCCTCTCTCAACTAGAGTCTGTAGCCCTCTCTAGACTAGAGTCTTTATCAGCCCTCTCTATACTAGAGTCTGTAGCCCTCTCTAGACTAGAGTCTTTATCAGCCCTCTCTATACTAGAGTCTGTAGCCCTCGCTAGACTAGAGTCTGTAGCCCTCTCTAGACTAGAGTCTTTGTCAGCCCTCTCTAGACTAGAGTCTGTAGCCCTCTCTAGAGTCTTTGTCAGCTCTCTCTAGACTAGAGTCTGTAGCCCTCTCTAGAGTCTTTGTCAGCTCTCTCTAGACTAGAGTCTTTGTCAGCCCTCTCTAGACTAGTCTGTAGCCCTCTCTAGACTAGAGTCTGTAGCCCTCTCTGGAGTCTTTGTCAGCTCTCTCTAGACTAGCATGAACATGGAGAACCAGTCTTATACCTTCTTTTCCTGCTGGACCAATACATTGCTGGGACTAGTGTGCCGTTTGACATGCAGCCATTGTTTATTCTGTATCACTAGATCTGCACCAAGAGACCCTTGAAACAGAGTTCCTATTTCCACAAACACATCAACCTTTCAGAGAAACCTTATGCCAAATGCAATGATTGCAATAATGCTATATCTCCCCAAGCTTGGGGTGGCTTGTCAGTGCTCCTTTATGCCAGGCAGCATTGGAAATCATTTGGAAGTCATCATTTGGAGATCTGTTCTCTTCCCATTAGCATTTTTGGCTCTGATACCATCTGTGCACTAGGAAGGGAATAAGGTGCTATTTGGGACACAAACCATGCCTCAAAGAAGGGCCTGAGATTATGTCGCCCCACTTTGTAACGCGTCCCCTGTTTGGTTTGCAGCTCCTCTGATCATGTGATTGGTATTATCTGACAGCTGTATGTGGCCAGAAAACACATCATCTGGTCAGTTATTAGTGTGTGCGTATGTGTATGCATGCGCACCATTGTGAATGACTTTATTCACATGTCTACACGATGAGTGTGTTTGTCTGCACACACACTGGATACACTGGATAAAGTGTCAGAGAGTGCCATATGTGTGTGTGTGTGTGTGTGTGTGTGTGTGTGTGTGTGTGTGTTTGTGTGTGTGTGTGTGTGTGTGTGTGTGTGTGTGTGTGTGTGTGTGTGTGTGTGTGTGTGTGTGTGTGTGTGTGTGTGTGTGTGTGTGTGTGTGTGTGTGTGAGAGAGAGAGAGAGAGTTAGTGGTGTGCGGGTCAGCTGTTTGTTCACCCGCACCCGCCCTGCAATTGCTAATAATCCATCTGCAACCGCCCGATTTATATGTGATAAAGTGAAAATCGGAGGCTCTGCACCCGACCCTAACCCACTTTTGTAGAAAATGGGCTGTAGGCTACAGTCAGAGATGGCGGACCGATTTTTTGACAGGGAGTGCAGTATTTCTTTTTGCCTGATTTAGATATGTTTCTGCTTCTAATTTCCGACATTTTGGTAGGCTATTTGTTAGTCAACTTGTCTATAATTAGATGCATGCAGCTTCTCTTCTGTCATTATATGTTGCCCTAGGAGACTAAATAAACTCTTGATCACCAGAATAATGTAATAGATCGATAGAATGAAGAGCTTCAATCTAGTTGACATCGGTAAAGTTTTCTCTTGTCATCTGCGCTCCTTTTGCGCAGCAAAAAGATGTTTAGGGACCAGGGAGAAAATGCAATAACCAAAGAAAATACGGGAAAGATTACCTGTATCAGTTTGACCGGTTGAAAGGAAATAGAAAGCTGTGAAAACAAACGCAACATGTTTCTGATAAGATTTCAGTTCGGCTTGGACGCATAGTTTATGTGGTTGAAATACAAATCAGCTTTTATGATGCTGATAAAGATAGCAGCTCTACAGACGGTCCCTAACTGCACATTCCCGTTCTCTCAAGATGCTGAAAGAAATAAATCATTTTTCTCCACTCCTGTTCCCGAGTAAAGTATTTGCCACACATTTGGTGTATAATTTTACTGCAAGAAATGCTAAATTCTGCAAGAGTTATTATTAAGGCCATGTGAGAGGTTGTAGGTCCTACAGCCAGTGTCCAGATTTCAGTTTCCATTTAACCCATCTGAACAGTAGGCTACAGTTCCTTTGACGTCCCATAGGCCTTTTTTGAAGTCCCGTCTTGTGACTGTCGAATTAGCATAGCGCCTCACAATCATCACTCATAACGTAGCCGGCACTGCCATCATCCTCTTTTACCACTTCACCAAATCTTTCCCAAACATGACTTTCCTGGCCCTCCTTCCTCTTCAAAACCTCAGTGCAGCCTAGATATATAAATTGCACAAAAATGCTACATTTATGGATTTTTTTATGGAGGTTTTCTCTTTTTAACCCGCCCTCCTTCCCCAAGACCCACCCTCCCTTCATCCACACAATATTTCATGACCCTAAACCCGCCGGCCCCGGCGTTTGTTGACATCTGGCTTGATTGAACTAAATTATGCGGTAAATGTAGCTGTGATTGTTTGAAATTGCAAGTTCTCTTTTTGTACTGGGGTAATGGGTCGGTTTTATGCAATAATATTGCGGTGATTTGACAGTTTTATGCAGAAATAGTGCGGTGATTGATCAAATTTGCAAGACCTCACGTAATATGCGGAGAA